>NC_036866.1:14442403-14476030 GCF_002910315.2 Salvelinus sp. IW2-2015
CTGTCAAGCCGAGGAGCACGCTAGGGAAAAAATATCTTTTTATCTGGGACTATGTGAAATGAGAGCTAATTCTTTGGCGTGACCGACAACTTCCGGTTCTCTATATCGTGCGACTTGGAGCTGCGATTGTCTTCTGTTGTACGGCCATTATTATCTCCGTCTCGAAGTTTGTTTGATACATGTGACCAGATCATCGTAATGTATGTTTTTTCAATATAGTTTAATCAGTATTTGAATTTTTTCGGGAGTTTGCGGTGTTCCGTTGTTTTTTATTATTCGTTTGAGAAATCCGTGCCACTCGACCAGTACCTGTGCAAATGGAGTGGAAAGGAACCATTCTGAACGCAACCAACGAATCATCTTGACAAAGGACACTTTGATCAACATTCTGATGAAAGATCAGCCATAGTAAGACCCAATTTACAGATGTTATATCATATCTGTTGTGCATGTGAACTGGCCGTGGGCGCCCAGCCGAATCTTGCCTGGTACTAGTCGCGCTACATTTTGTTTCGTTATAAAACATTTAATAAATCAGAAATATTGTTTGGATTCACCAGATGTTGGGCTTTCAATATCTGTACGCTGGTTGTTTTTCTGAATAGTTTTAAGATGAGTAATTCGTTAATACTGTCTCTGTATGTGCTGGCTGGGTCAGCACTATTTCAGATTGCAGCTGAATGTAGACTGTGATTTATACCTGAAAAATGCACATTTTTCAAAAAAAAAAACTATGCTATACCTAAATATGTTATCAGACTGTAATCTTATGAAGTTGTTTCTTGGTTTGGGCTATATATTTTTTATTAGATGATTAGTGATAGCTACTGACGCGGAAAAACTGTTGGAGAGTAAAAAAATCGTGTCCTTGCTAACGTAGTTAGCTAATAGAGATAACAATTGTGTCTTCCCTGTAAAACATTTTAAAAATCTGAAATGGTGGCTTTATTCACAAGACCTGTATCTTTCATCTGGTGTCTTGGACCTGTTGATATTAATGATATTTAGATGCACAAGTTACTTGTGACGGTATGCTAGCTATGCTACTCAGTGGGGGTGGTGGGGGTGCTCCGGATCAGGGTTGGTGACTCGTGAGAAGTTTAAGAAGGAAAGAAATTCCACAATTCATTTTCAACTAGAACACCTGTTAATTGAAATGCATTCCAGCTTCCTCATGAAGCTGGTTGAGAGAATGCCAAGAGTATGCAAAGCTGTCATCAAGGCAAAAGGTTGCTAATTTGAAGAATTTCAAATATAAAATATATTTTGATTTGTTTAACAGTTTTTTGGTTACTTCATGATTCCATATGTGTAATTTCATAGTTTTGATGTCTTCACTATTATTCTACAATGTAGAAAATAGTCAAAATAAAGAAAAACTCTGGAATGAGTATGATGACTTCTGAACCGTAAAAGCCTTGTTTTCATTCATGTTAACATTAGAAGCCTCCTCCCTAAGTGTGTTTTATTCACTGCTTTAGCACACTCTTCCAACCCGGATGTCCTAGCCGTGTCTGAATCCTGGCTGAGGAAGTCCACCAAAAACCCTGAAAATCCATCCCTAAATATAACATTTTCCAACAAGATAGATTGCCAAAGGAGGCGGTGTTGCAATCTACTGCAGAGATAGCCTGCAGAGTTCTGTCATACTATCCAGGTCTGTACCCAAACAATTTGAACTTATACTTTTAAAAATCCATCTTTCCAGAAACAATCTCTCATAGCCCGTTTCTCCCCAGAACTGACTGCCCTTGGACCAGCACAAAAAACATCCTGTGGCGTTCTGCATTAGCATCGAACAGCCCCGTGATATGCAACTTTTCAGGGAAGTTAGGAACAAATATACACAGGCAGTTAGGAAAGCTAAGGCTAGTTTTTCAAGCAGAAATTTGCATCCTGTAGCACAAACTCCAAAAAGTTCCGGGACACTGAAAAATCCATGGAGAATAAGAGCACCTCTTCCCAGCTGCCCACTGGAATAGGCTAGGAAACACTGTCATCACTGATAAATCCACTATAATTGAGTATTTCAATAAGCATTTTTCTACGGCTGGCCATGCTTTCCACCTGGCTAACCCTACCCCGATCAACAGCCCTCCACCCCTCACAGCAAACTTGCACAAACCTCCACTTCTCCTACACCCAAATCCAGATAGCTGATGTTCTGAAAGAGCTGGACCCCTACAAATCAGCAGGCTAGACAATCTGGACCCTCTCTTTCTAAAATGATTCGATCATGCACACCCTATTACTAGCCTGTTTAACCTCTCTTTCGTATCGTCTGAGATTCCCATAGATTGGAAAGCTGCCGCGGTCATCCCCCTCTTCAAAGGGGGAGACACTCTAGACCCAAACTGCTACAGACCTAATATATTTCTACGCTGCCTTTCTAAGGTCTTCGAAAGCCAAGTTAACAAACAGATCACAGACCATTCGAATCCCACCGTACCTTCTCCGCTATGCAATCTGGTTTCAGAGCTGGTCATGGATGCACCTCAGGCACGCTCAAGGTCCTAAACGATATCATAACCGCCATCGATAAAAGACAATACTGTGCAGCCGTATTCATCAACCTGGCTAAGGCTTTCAACTCTGTCAATCACAACATTCTTATGGCAGACTCAACAGCCTTGGTTCCTCAAATTATTGCCTCGCCTGGTTCAACTACTACTTCTCTGATAGAGTTCAAATCGGAGGGCGTGTTGTCCGGACCTCTGGCAGACTCTATGGGGGTGCCAGAGGGTTCAATTTTCAGGCCGACTCTCTTCTCTGTATACATCAATGATGTCGCTCTTGCTGCTGGTGATTCTTTGATCAACCTCTACGCAGACGACACCATTCTTTATACCTCTGGCCATTCTTTGGACACTGTGTTAACCAACCTCCAGACGAGCTTCAATGCCATACAACTCTCCTTCCGTGGCCTCCAAACTGCTCTTAAATGCAAGTAAAACTAAATGCATGCTCTTCAACCGATCGCTGCACGCACCCTGCGCGCCCATCCAGCATCACTACTCTGGACGGTTCTCACTTGAATATGTGGACAATACAAATACCTGTAACGGCTTTCATATTCGTCCTCCTCCTCGGACGAGGAGAGGCGAGACGGATCGGACCAATACGCAGAGTGGTTATGTTCATAATGATTTAATATAACGAAAAATGAACACTGAATTACAAAACAAATAACGAAGTGCAGAAAACCTATACAGTACCGTGTGGTGAAAACACAAACACCCACAAAACACACGTAAACCAGTCTGCCTAAGTATGATTCTCAATCAGGGACAACGATTGACAGCTGCCTCTGATTGAGAATCATACCAGGCCGAACACAAAAATCCCAACATAGAAAATCAACCATAGACAAACCCACCCAACTCACGCCCTGACCAACTAAAATAAATACAAGACAAAGGAAACAGGTAGGAACGTGACAATACCTAGATGTCTGGTTAGACTGTTAACTCTCCTTCCAGACTCACATTAAACATCTCAATCCTAAATTAAATCTAGAATCAGCTTCCTATTTCGCAACAAAGCATCCTTCACTCATGCTGCCAAACATACCACGTAAAACTGACCATTCTACCGATCCTCGACTTCGGCGATGTCATTTACAAAATAGCCTCAACACTCTATCAACAAATTGGATGCAGTCTATCACAGTGCCATCCGTTTTGTCACCAAAGCCCCATATACTACCCACCACTGCGACCTGTACGCTCTAGGTTAAGCCCCGTCTTATCTCACTCACTGGTCACCATAGTAGCACCCACCCGTAGCACGCGCTCCAGCAGGTATATCTCACTGGTCACCCCCAAAGCCAATTATTCCTTTGGCCGCCTCTCCTTCCAGTTCTCTGCTCAGCACACAAGTTTGTAGCTCCTTAAAACTTAAGCAGATTGGAAAACATCTCCATTATGTTTCTCCAGATTTAATGGCACATTTAACACTCTGTTATTGACACCCAGAGGAAGGCCAATGAGGTGTGTTTCGGGTCATAGGGGGCACGACCATATATAGGCAGAGCGTTGAAGCTGGCATACACATCTTGCTTTTTTCTTCTTGGTCATGGAAAGTGCTGTCAAATGACTTCTGTATCACTCAGAGACAAAATTGAAACGGTTTTAGAAACTAGAGATTGTTTTCTTTCCAATGGTATTATTTATATGCATATAGTAAGAGCAATAATTGAATAAGAGGCAGTTTAATCTGTAGAGCAAATTATGCTAATGGCAAAATAGCACCCCCTGTATTCTCAAGAAGTTAATGCATTTGAGCCAATCAGTTGTGTTGTGACATGGTAGGGGTGGTATACAGAAGACAGCCCTATTTGGTTAAAGACCAAGACCATATTATGGCAGGAACAGCTCAAATAAGCAAAGAGAAACGACAGTCAATGTGGAACATTTCGAGAACTTTCTTCAATAAGTTTCTTCAAGTGCAGTTGCAAAAACCATCAAACGCTATGATAAAACTGGCTCTCATGAGGACCGCCACAGGAAAGAAAGACCCAGAGTTACCTCTGTTGCAGAGGAAAGGTTCATTAGAGTTAACTGCTCCTCAGATTGCAGCCCAAATAAATGCTTCAGATCAAGTAACAGACACATCTCAACATCAACTGTTCAGAGGAGACTTTGTGAATCAGGCCTTCATGATTGAATTGCTGCAAATAAACCACTATTAAAGGACACCAATAAGAAGAAGAGACTTGCTTGGGCCAAGAAACACGAGCAATGGACATTAGACCGGTGGAAATCTGTCCTTTGGTCTGATGAGTCCAAATTTGAGATTTTTGGTTCCAACCTCTGTGTCTTTGTGAGACTCAGATTAGGTGAAAGGATGATCTCTGCATGTATGGTTCCCACCGTTAAGCATGGAGGAGGAGGTGTGATGGTGTAGGGGTGCTTTGCTGGTGACACTGTCAGTGATTTATTTATAATTCAAGGTACACTTAACCAGCATAGCTCCCACAGCATTCTGCATCGATACACCATCCCATCTGGTTTACGCTTAGTGGGACTATCATTGGTTTTTCAACAGGACAATGACCCAAAACACACTTCCAGGTTGTGTAAGGGCTATTAGACCAAGGAGAGTGATAGAGTGCTGCATCAGATGACCTGGCCACCACAATCACCCAACCTCAACCCAATTGAGATGGTTTGGAATGAGTTGAACCGCAGAGTGAAGGAAAAGAAGCCAACAAATGCTCAGCATATGTAGGAACTCCTTCAAGACTGTTGGAAAAGCATTCCTCATGAAGCTTGTTGAGAAAATGCCAAGAGTGTGCAAAGCTTTCATCAAGGCAAAGGGTTGCTACTTTGAAGAATCTCAAATCTAAAATACACTGCTCAAAAAAATAAAGGGAACACTTAAACAACACAATGTAACTCCAAGTCAATCACACTTCTATGAAATCAAACTGTCCACTTAGGAAGCAACACTGATTGACAATANATTGGTCCGATCCGTCTCGCCTCTCCTCGTCCGAGGAGGAGGACGAATATGAAAGCCGTTACAGGTATTTGTAGTTGTCCACATATTCTAAGTGAGAACCGTCCAGAGTAGTGATGCTGGATGGGCGCGCAGGTGCGTGCAGCGATCGGTTGAAGAGCATGCATTTAGTTTTACTTGCATTTAAGAGCAGTTGGAGGCCACGGAAGGAGAGTTGTATGGCATTGAAGCTCGTCTGGAGGTTGGTTAACACAGTGTCCAAAGAATGGCCAGAGGTATAAAGAATGGTGTCGTCTGCGTAGAGGTTGATCAAAGAATCACCAGCAGCAAGAGCGACATCATTGATGTATACAGAGAAGAGAGTCGGCCTGAAAATTGAACCCTCTGGCACCCCCATAGAGTCTGCCAGAGGTCCGGACAACACGCCCTCCGATTTGAACTCTATCAGAGAAGTAGTAGGTGAACCAGGCGAGGCAATAATTTGAGGAACCAAGGCTGTTGAGTCTGCCAATAAGAATGTTGTGATTGACAGAGTTGAAAGCCTTAGCCAGGTTGATGAATACGGCTGCACAGTATTGTCTTTTATCGATGGCGGTTATGATATCGTTTAGGACCTTGAGCGTGCCTGAGGTGCATCCATGACCAGCTCTGAAACCAGATTGCATAGCGGAGAAGGTACGGTGGGATTCGAAATGGTCTGTGATCTGTTTGTTAACTTGGCTTTCGAAGACCTTAGAAAGGCAGCGTAGAATATATATAGGTCTGTAGCAGTTTGGGTCTAGAGTGTCTCCCCCTTTGAAGAGGGGGATGACCGCGGCAGCTTTCCAATCTATGGGAATCTCAGACGATACGAAAGAGAGGTTAAACAGGCTAGTAATAGGGGTTGCAGCAATTTCGGCAGATCATTTTAGAAAGAGAGGGTCCAGATTGTCTAGCCCTGCTGATTTGTAGGGGTCCAGCTCTTTCAGAACATCAGCTATCTGGATTTGGGTGTAGGAGAAGTGGGGGAGGTTTGTGCAAGTTTGCTGTGAGGGGTGGAGGGCTGTTGATCGGGGTAGGGTTAGCCAGGTGGAAAGCATGGCCAGCCGTAGAAAAATGCTTATTGAAATACTCAATTATAGTGGATTTATCAGTGATGACAGTGTTTCCTAGCCTAARTCCAGTGGGCAGCTGGGAAGAGGTGCTCTTATTCTCCATGGATTTTTCAGTGTCCCGGAACTTTTTGGAGTTTGTGCTACAGGATGCAAATTTCTGCTTGAAAAAGCTAGCCTTAGCTTTCCTAACTGCCTGTGTATATTTGTTCCTAACTTCCCTGAAAAGTTGCATATCACGGGGGCTGTTCGATGCTAATGCAGAACGCCACAGGATGTTTTTGTGCTGGTCAAGGGCAGTCAGKTCTGGGGAGAACCAAGGGCTATGAGAGACTTGTTTCTGGAAAGATGGATTTTTAAAAGTATAAGTTCAAATTGTTTGGGTACAGACCTGGATAGTATGACAGAACTCTGCAGGCTATCTCTGCAGTAGATTGCAACACCGCCTCCTTTGGCAAWTCTATCTTGTTGGAAAATGTTATATTTAGGGATGGAAATTTCAGGGTTTTTGGTGGACTTCCTCAGCCAGGATTCAGACACGGCTAGGACATCCGGGTTGGCAGAGTGTGCTAAAGCAGTGAATAAAACACACTTAGGGAGGAGGCTTCTAATGTTAACATGAATGAAAACAAGGCTTTTACGGTTACAGAAGTCATCATACTCATTCCAGAGTTTTTCTTTATTTTGACTATTTTCTACATTGTAGAATAATCATGCACATTTGTGGCCTGCTGGAGGTCATTTTGCAGGGCTCTGGCAGTGCACCTCCTTGCACAAAGGCGGAGGTAGCGGTCCTGCTGCTGGGTTGTTGCCCTCCTACGGCCTCCTCCACGTCTCCTGATGTACTGGCCTGTCTCCTGGTAGCGCCTCCATGCTCTGGACACTACGCTGACAGACACAGCAAACCTTTTTGCCACAGCTCGCATTGATGTGCCATCCTGGATGAACTGCACTACCTGAGCCACTTGTGTGGGTTGTAGACTCCGTCTCATGCTACCACTAGAGTGAGAGCACCGCCAGCATTCAAAAGTGACCAAAACATCAGCCAGGAAGCMWWRGGAATGAGAAGTTGTCTGTGGTCACCACCTGCAGAATCACTCCTTTTTTGGGGGTGTCTTGCTAATTGCCTATAATTTCCACCTTTTGTCTATTCCATTTGCACAACAGCATGTGAAATKTATTGTCAATCAGTGTTGCTTCCTAAGTGGACAGTTTGATTTCATAGAAGTGTGATTGACTTGGAGTTACATTGTGTTGTTTAAGTGTTCCCTTTATTTTTTTGAGCAGTGTATATTTTCATTTGTTTAACACTTTTTGATTACTACATGTTTCCATGTAGTTTTGATTTCTTCRCTATTATTCTACAATGTAGAAAAAAGTAAAATAAAGAAAAACCCTTGAATGAGTAGGTGTGTCCAAACTTTTGACTGGTACTGTATGCAACATCCCAAACTCCCATAACTTAATTGAATGTTCTGGAAACCTTTAAAGAACTCAGAAAGGCTGTTCTGTCAACATTCCTGTAAAATCAAAGGAAGGTTTTGTGCACCCTGATACAAACACTATCTGAATGTCAGCACAACTGGACAGTTTTTGTGTTTTGGCAACCTATCTCTTGTCATATCCCTACAATGTTCCTACAACTTAAAGAAACATTCTGAGAACCTTTAAATTGGAACTGACAGCATTTTAGCAACATGAAATCTTATGTGAAGGCCGAATTACAGAGGAGGAGTTTCTTGATGCAATTAAAGCCTTTAAGTCCGGGAAAACTCCAGGGCTGGATGGCATACGGCCCAAACCTTTTTTGATATACTTAGAGGATCATTATTAGCACGTTTTAACCACTCCTATATAAACGGTAGATTTTTGGACACGCAACAAGTAGGTCTGATTTTATTATTACTGAAACAGGATTCAAGTGGTATATATAAAGATCCAGTACATTTAAAAAATGGAGGCCTTTTAGACTTCAGTGTTGAGATGCAAAAATTCTAGCTAAATGCTTGGCGCATAAAATTAAAAAGGTTTTGTCGGATATTATTCATCCTAATCAGACAGTTTTTTTTTTACATGGACGATACATTGGAGATAAAATAAGATAAGTACTGGAAACAATAGAATACTATGAAATATCAGGGAAACCAGGCCTGGTTTTCATAGCTGGCTTTGAAAAGGCTTTTGATAAAGTACGACTGGAGTTTATATATAAATGCCTGGAATATTTCAATTTTGGAGAATCTCTTATAAAATGGGTTAAAGTTATGTAACCCTAGGTGTAAAATAGTAAATAATGGCTACATCTCAGAACGTTTTCAACTGTCAAGAGGAGTAAAATAAGGTTGTCCAGTATTTATTATTGCCATCAAAATGTTAGCTGTTAAAATTAGATCCAACAATTATATTAAGGGATTAGAAATCCATGGCTTAAAACAAAGGTGTCATTATACGCTGATGATTCATGTTTTCTTTTATAACCACAATTAGAATCCCTCCACAGCCTCATAGAGGATATAGATACTTGTTCTAACCTCTCTGGATTAAAACCAAATTAGTGTTCTATATTACGTATTGGATCACAAAAAAATGGAACTTTTATATTACCATGTAGTTTACCAATAAAATGGTCTGACGGGGATGTGGACATACTTGGTATAGAGATCCACAAAGAAAGAAATTCTCACTCCAATACATATTAATAGAAAGTTACCAAAAATAGATAAGATCTTGCTACCATGGAAAGGAAAATACCTGTCTATTTGTGGAAAAATCACCCAGATTAACTCTTTAAACATATCACAGTTCACCTAATTGGTTATGGTTTTGCCTACCCCTCGTGACCTGCTTTTTAAATTATATGAACAAAAAATAATCAATTTTATTTGGAATGGCAAGCCAGACAAAATTAAAAGGGCATATTTATATAACGAATGTGAATTCGGAGGGCAGAAATTATTAAATATTAAACCATTAGACCTCTCACTAAAGGCATCAGTCATACAAAAGTTATACTTAAATCTGAAATGGTTCTCTAGTAAATTAGTAAGAATGTCTCACCCCATGTCCAAGAATGGCGTTTTTCCATTTATTCAGATTACAACTGCTCACTTTCGGTTATTTGAAAACGAAATCATCTCCAAAATATTGTTATTTTTAAACAAAGTTGGTTGCAATTCCAGTTTAATCCACCTTAAAAGACAGAACAAATAATGCAACAACTATTGTGGATAAACTCAAATATACTAATTGATATTTTATTTTTATTTTTTTTATAACATTTAAAAAAAGGTATACTCTTTGTAAATGGTATAATGAATAGGACTGGTGGAGTTGTCACACATGCAGCTAACACAGACATATGAAAATGTCTGCTCTACCCACAATTACAACCAGCTAATTGCAACATTACCACAAAAATGAAAGAGACAAGTGAAAGGGGGAAAAAGTAAGGAACTTGTCTGTCGGCCCTGCATTACAGACCAAAAATTGTCACAAAAATTGTGAAAAATTAAAAAATATACCAGTTTCTTAAGGACCAAAACATTTACAGTTGTGCCATATAAATTGCAAAATAGTTGGGAAGAGATTTTGATGTACCCATTCCATGGCACATGGTTTATTAATTTGACAGGCAAAACAATGCCGGATTCAAAACATAGAATTTTTCAATATAAATTATACAAAATTCTTGCAACCAATAGAATGTTATATATATATATGGGGGATACAATCTTCCCAGCTCTGCAGATTTGGCTTATTTTGGTACTGTCCATTTGTAGCTTGTTTTTGGTCACAGGTCCAGGAATGGCTGAAGAATTCCAACATTTACCTAGAACTAACGCTGCAGATAGCAATACTGGGGGATTTGAAAAGTCATAGACAATTGATCAATAATATAATAATTATTTTAGTAAAAATCTGTAGGAGCTATGAGAATAGAAAGGTTCAGTACTTTTGTGAAGCATCACAGAAGATTTGAAAAATATATGGCAAAAAGAATTCCAAAATGGATGGTGTTAAGAGATAGTTGGGAGGGGTTGAATGGAGCTGAAGGGTGGGACTAATAACAACAAGATATCAAATGTAAAACATACGGGGTCTGTAAAATGTATATAGGTTCAGAAATGTTGTGAAATAGCACAGTTACAAATAGAAATCAAACTGGATGGACATCAGAAATAGAGGAAGGCCAGGACTAAAAACAAACAAAATATAACTATTGTAAAATAGATTGTGTCTGTATGTAAAATGTGTATAGTATGTATAAACGGAAGGTAGAAGCCTAAGTGTTATTGTTTATTAGTTTACTCCAATTAGGGGAGGGGTGGTAGGGTTTGTTGGGAATAATAAGGGTATATTCTAAAAAAAAGTGTGTATGTATGTACATATGTATGTGGTTGAAAACAAGTTTTAATGACTCCAACCTAAATGTATGTAAACTTCTGATATATATATATATACAGTTGAAATCAGAAGTTTATATACACTTAGGTTGGAGTCATTAAGTGGTGATCGTAAATTCACCCAACTTATTATGGGAAGATTGTGGAAGGCTTCCCGAAACATTTGACCCAAGTTAAACAATTTAAAGGCAATGCTACCAAATACTAATTGAGTGTATGTTAACTTCTGACCCACTGGGAAAGTGATGAAAGAAATAAATCTGATATAAATCATTCTCTCTACTATTATTCCAACATTTCACATTTTAAAAATAAAGAGGTGATCGTAACTGACCTAAAACAGGGAATTTTTACTAGGATTAAATGTCAGGAATTGTGAAAAACTGTGTTGAATGTATTTGGCTAAGATGTATGTAAACTTCTGACTTCAACTGTATATAGGTATGCGTATGTATGCATGTATATGGATATATAAATATATGGGGGATTGGAAATGATGCAGACAATTACATTGATGGAAGCAACAATCTATCGGCAACATTAAAGCTGATCCAGCCCTTAATAAAACCCAACATAAAATCTTATACAAATCTGTTCATATACACCCTAAAGAAGAATATTACACTTTTTTAAACATTTTCTGACAAGCGAGTACTTAGATATGTTAATTTTCACATTTTCACATTTTTTTGAATGTTTGGAAATTACAGAGACCTCTGTGAAAATTATATAGTAATATAGAGTGGGAAATCGGGCATGCTTTTGGACAATTAATAGGACACTGTAGTATATAAAACCTAATAAAAATATCTGTCTTGTTCAGGACCAAAGTCTACGCAGACCGGTGCACCATAGCCAACCAGAGCTACAGTAGGCCTTTATGCAAACAAGCCATTTGCCACATAGGCCTGTCATCATTCACTTTGAACTGGACTGTGTGTTTACAGGCATGACTTTAGATCACTAGAACACATTCGGCCAAAAGCCACCTGAATGGATTTCTCCAAATATGTTAATACCACAGGAGTCCTCTTACATTTGTGAACTTTACAGTAATCAAACAACTATGAATGTTGTCCTCTTAGGTCTCTCTTTATGTTGTGTCGTGTTGTCCAAAATATCGAGTCATTGAAACTGAAACAGTGCATGCCGAATGGAGGCAGCAAACAATGTACCAGGCCAGCTGTGATTTACAACCTGATAGTAATATTTATTGGACTACCAACAAATGTATTGGTGAATTATATTAATCATGCATTGAACTGCATCCATCTATTCTGTCAACAAAGCCTTAGTGTACATCATCAAATGTTGAGTCAAACATGATTTATTTTTAAAACATAAAGTTGGTTTTGTAGCATAAACTGGGAATTTTACATTTTTGACTGACATTATAATTGTCTGTACTGTAAACGTTATCAGTTCCACTTTAAATAACAGATTAAATATGTACTAGGAACATTCTTGCATCATCAGTTGAATGTTTTTTGGACCCTAAAAGAAAGATTGCAGAATCATCCGCACAACTGGACAGTTTTTGTGTTTTGTGTACAGTACTGTGCAAAAAGTTTTAGGCAGGTGTGAMATTTTTTGGTAAAATAAGAATGCTTTCAAAACTAGACATGTTAATAAATTATATTTATCAATTAACTAAATGCAAAGTGAGTGAACAGAAGAAAAATCTAAATCAAATCCATATTTGGTGTGACTACCCTTTGCCTTCAACACAGCATCAATTATTCTAGGTACACTTGTATTTGTATTTATTATGGATCCCCATTAGTTGCCGAAGCAGTAGCTACTCTTCCTGGGGTCCAGCAAAATTAAGGCCGTTTATACAATTTAAAAAACATTACAATACAATCACAGATTTCACAACACACTGTGTGACTTCAGGCCCCTACTCCACCACTACCACATATCTACAGTACTAAATCCATATGTATGTATAGTGCATATGTTATCGTGTGTGTGTGCGTGCGTGCGCGTGCGTGTGTGTGTGCGTGTGTGTGCGTGTGTCTGTGCCGCTTCACAGTCCCCGCTGTTCCATAAGGTGTTTTTTAATCTGTTTTTTTTTAAATCTTATTTTATTGCTTGCGTCAGTTACTTGATGTGGAATAGAGTTCCATGTAGTCATGGCTCTATGTAGTACTGTGTGCCTCTCATAGTCTGTTCTGGACTTGGGGACTGTGAAGTGACCTCTTGTGCCATGTCTTGTGGGGTATGCATGGGTGTCCGAGCTGTGTGCCAGGAGTTTAAACAGACAGCTCGGTGCATTCAACCTCAATCTCTCTCATAAATAAAAGTAGTGATGAAGTCAATCTCTCCTCCATTTTCAGCCAGGAGAGATTGACATGCATATTATTAATATTAGCTCTCTGTGTACGTCCAAGGGCCAGCCATGCTGCCCTGTTCTGAGCCAATTGCAATTTTCCTAAGTCCTTTTTTGTGGCACCTGACCACACGACTGAACAGTAGTCAAGGTGCGACAAAACAAGGGCTTGTAGGACTTGCCTTGTTGATAGTGTTGTTAAGAAGGCAGAGCATCGCTTTATTATAGACAGACTTCTCCCCATCTTAGCTACTACTGCATCAATATGTTTTGACCATGACAATTTACAATCTAGGGTTACTCCAAGCAGTTTAGTCATCTCAACTTGTTCAATTTCCACATTATTTATTACAATATTTAGTTGAGGTTTAGGGTTTAGGGTTTAGCGAGTGTTTTGTTCCAAATACAGTGATTTTAGTTTTAGAAATATTTAGGTCTAACTTATTCCTTGCCACCCAGTCTGAAACTAACTGCAGCTCTTTGTTGAGTTTTGCAGTCATTTCAGTCACTGTAGTAGCTGATGTGTATAGTGTTGAGTCATCCCCATACATAGACACTCTGGCTTTACTCAAAGTCAGGGGCATGTTGTTAGTGAAAACTGAAAAAGCAAGGGGCCTAAACAGCTACCCTGGGGAATTCCAGATTCTAACGGGATTATATTTAAGAGGCTTCCATTAAAGAACACCCTCTGTGTTCTGTTAGACAAGTAACTCTTTATCCACATTATAGCAGGGGGGGGGGGTGTAAAGCCATAACATATACTGTATGTTTTTCCAGCAGCAGACTATGATCGATAATGTCAAAAGCTGCATTGAAGTCTAACAAGACAGCCCCCACAATAATGTTATCATCAATTTCTCTCAGCCAATCATTTGTGTAAGTGCTGTGCTTTTTGAGTGTTCTTCCCTATAAGCATGAAGAAATTCTGTTGTAAATTGGTTTACTGTGAAATAGCATTGTATCTGGTCAAACACAATTTGATAACTGGCTGATTGGTCGGCTATTTGAGCCAGTAAAGGGGGCTTTACTATTCTTGGGTAGCGGAATGACTTTAGCTTCCCTCCAGGCCTGAGGGCACACACTCTCTTGTAGGCTTAAATTGAAGATGTGGCAAATAGGAGTGGCAATATTGTCTGCTATTATCCACAGTAATTTTCCATCCTGATTGTCAGACCCCGGGGGCTTGTCATTGTTGATAGACAATAATATTTTTTCCCACCTCTTCCACACTGACTCGGAATTCAAAAGTACAATTCTTGTCTTTCATAATTTGGTCCGATATACTTGGATGTCATCRTTTGTTGCTGGTATGTCATCCCTAAGTTTGCTTATCTTGCCAATGAAGAAGTCATTCAAGTAGTTTGCAAAATCAGTGGGCTTTGTGATAAATGAGCCATCTGATTCAATGAATGAAGGAGCCGAGTTGGCTATCTTTGTTTCATAGTGTAGTTTATTTTTATTTAGTTTAGTCACATGATTTCTTAATTTGCAGTACGTTTGCCAATTAGTTGGGCTGCCAGACTTAATTGCCATACCTTTTGCCTCATCCCTCTCAACCATACAATTTTTCAATTCCTCATCAATCCAAGGGGATTTAACAGTTTTTACAGTCATTTTCTTAATGGGTGCGTGCTTATTAGTAACTGGAATAAGTAGTTTCATAAATGCGTCAAGTGCAGCATCTAGTTGCTCCTCATCACACACCACAGACCAGCAAATATTATTTACATCATCAACATATGAATCACTACAAAACTTATTGTATGAACTCTTATACACTATTTTAGGCCCAGCCTTTGGAACTTTGGTTTTCCTAGATATGGCTATTATATTGTGATCACTACATCCTATCGATTTGGATACTGCTTTAAAGCAAATATCTGCGGCATTAGTAAAGATGTGATCAATACTGTTGTTTGTAACTACCCTGGTAGGTTGACCAGAGTAGTTACACTTGCACAAAGTCAAGGATTTTGTAGGCATATAGTCAGGTGTATGATTAAACAATTATACCAAACAGGTGCTAATATTCATCAATCCAATATGTAGGTTGAAACACAATCATTAACTGAAACAGAAACAGCTGTGTAGGAGGAATAAACTGGGTGAGGAACAGCCAAACTCAGCTAACAAGGTGAGGTTGGTGAAGACAGGTTACTGTCAAAAGTCATACACCATGGCAAGAATGAGCACAGCAACAAGACCCAAGGTAGTTATACTGCATCAGCAAGATCTATCCTAGACAGAAATTTCAAGGCACAGGGGTTTCCATATTTGCTGTCCAAGCTCTTTTGAAGAAGCAAAGAAACGGGCAATGTTGAGGACCGTAGACGCAGTGGTCGGCCAAGGAAACTTACTGCAGCAGATGAAAGACACATCATGCTTACTTCTCTTCACAATCGGAAGATGTCCAGCAGTGCCATCAGCTCAGAATTGGCAGAAAACAGTGGGACACTGGTACACCCATCAACTGTCCGGGGAAGTCTGGTCAGAAGTGGCCTTCATGGAAGACCTGCGGCCAAAAAGACATACCTTCCATGTGGAAACAAGGCCAAGCGACTCAACTATGCATGAAAATACAGAGTCAACACCTGAAATATTTGGCTGTAGCAGAAGGCAGTTTGTTTGCCAAAGGGCTGGAGAGCGGTACACAAATGAGTGTCTGCAGACAACAGTGAAGCATGGTGGAGGTTCCTTGCAAGTTTGGGGCTGAATTTCTGCAAATGGAGTTGGGGATTTGGTCAGAACTAATGGTCTCCTCAATGCTGAGAAATACAGGCAGATACTTATCCATCATGCAATACCATCAGGGAGGCATCTGATTGGCCCCAAATTTGTTCTGCAGCATGACATCGACCCCAAACACAGCGAAAGTCATTAAGAACTATCTTCAGTGTAAAGAAGAACAAGGAGTCCTGGAAGGGATGGTATGACCCCCACAGAGCCCCTGACCTCAACATCATCGAGTCTGTCTGGGATTACATGAAGAGAGAGAAGCACCTGAGGCTGCCTAAATCCACAGAAGAACTGTGGTTAGTTCTCCAAGATGTTTGGGCCAACCTACATGCTGAGTTCCTTCAAACTGTGTGCAAGTGTACCTTGAAGAATTGATGCTGTTTTGAAGGCAAAGGGTGTTCACACCAAATATTGATTTGATGTACATTTTTCTTCTGTTCAGTCACTTTGCATTTTGTTAATTGATATTAACATGTCTATTTTTGAAAGCATTCTTACTTGACAGCATTTTTTCACGCCTGCTTAAAACTTTTGCACAGTATTGTATGTCGTTTGTGATTTCCCCACAATCCAATGAAAAATTCTGGAAAACCTTTAAAGATTAAATGGGTTCTAGGAAAGTTTTTTCAGCATCAGACAAATGTTTTATTCAAATATTCTATAATTATCAGGACAACTGGAYACTTTTGTGTTATGAGAACATTTGCCAGACCTAACAAACGTTCTGGGAACTTTCACTGAACCAATTTTGGCTTGCTGGAAGTAGACCGGATTCACTGAACTATATCCTGACCCTAAAGACTCATCATGCAATTAGCCTTTTTGACTTGACGGGTAGGCTATATTACAGAGCAGCCGCCACTCTGCTGTGAACTAGACTAAGTTGTATCATACTAGCTAGTTATGCAGCTTGAATAAGAGAGAGTTAATGTGCCTGTCAGACTGCACTGTGTGTCCCATCTCCTCAGACTATCTCATGTACCAGTTGGAGCCCAATTCTACTTGACGTTTTTATGTGGGTGTCGCGCTATTTGTTTTTAAGAGCCCAATAGAGACAGACAAGTTGAAAATCCCCTGCTGATGGGAAAAACAAAGCGTAAAGATGCAACTCAGAAACATGAGAGGGGAGCGGAAGTAATAATCAGAGGAGTTTTTATGTGTGTTCAATTAGAAATGTTTTGAAAGCTGGGGAGATGAGAGCGATGGATCTGGGATCTCACTGGCTGCCTGTGTAAGCTCCGTGAAGGAAGCAATTTCAGCTGCAAATTGGTTTCTCCCCCTACACCACCACCAACCCAGCCCCACACAGACATCACAAACACACACGCACACACACAGAGAGAGAAACGCACGCACGCACACACACACACACTCATGCCAYAGGCACGTGTTCCTCCTCCTCACGTCTTCTCTGGGTGACTCTGCAAAAACACTGGCCACCCATCCTCACCGCAAGAGATCTGTGTGTGTGTGTGACATAATTTGTGTTTACAATTCAGCTTGGGGGCATACACACAACACAAACACACACGAGTAAAAACATCTACAGTGAACTCACTGACACACATACTGATGCTTGAGCGTCTCTTCCCTTGTCAGTGCAAAATTACCATCTGTGAATTCAATTAAAGACTAACCTCCAGATAGGCAGGCTGAAACAGTGTATAAATACATGTCTGTCCTGCTTCCAGCTGCCCCAAACTCTTTTCTGCTATGCCAGCGACTGCTCTAATACCAACCAATTAGGGGGGAGAATTATATTACTGTAGGGCACTATCAGGAGTAGTCATTGGACCATTTGGCTATTACTTTGTATAATGTATTGATTATGCTGATTCTACAGAGGAACAGTGTCTGCTCAGTCTCATCTCTCGTCTTCTGTCTCGCCTCCTCAGGGAAGAAGAACTCGATCCTAATGCACAAGGTTCAGCATGACCTCAATTCGGGCGTCTTGAACAACCGGGAGAACGAGATGATCCAGGAGATTGTGAAATATGACCGTGAGATGGTGCAGCAGGTGGACCTGCATAGGCCCCGTGTCATGTCCATGTCCAACCCACCCACACATGGCGGCATCTTCGCCCCCCTTGGCCCTCCCCAGAGCTCAGCCATTGCCACCCTCCAGCAGGCTGTGGCCATGAGCTTCTGTCCCCCCATGGTAGGCCCTCTGGCAGGGGGTGAGGGCCTGCAGTCCCCCCGGATGGTGCGGAGGTTCAAGGTGATGCAGAGTGTAGCCAGCCCAGTGCCAGCCTCCTCTACCCCCCAGACCCAGCAGACCATGCATCCCCAGCTGCACGCCAGTGGTGCATTCGTCACGGCCCTCTCCAGCCCCCCCATCCAGAGCCCCTTAGTGGCTGGGGGACGGACATTCCAGTACGGGCCCTCTTCTGGCTCCCAGGTCTCCCTGGTCCAGCAAGTTGTGCCCAGCCCCACACACAGGCCCAACACCCATAACAGCACCCGGTCTCTGCACATTGGCAGTCTGGGTCAGAATGCCAGGGCACTGTCCGCCTCTCAGCCCTCCCTGCCCCAGGGAGGGGCTCAGCCCGTGGCTCCCTGCCCATCACAGTCCACCCGTGTCTCCTCCACCTCCATCGGGCCCCCTCAGACCCCCTCGGGCCATGCAGGGGTCAGGAGCGCTATGACTCATAGGATGGTGCTTCCCCACCAGATGTCTGCGGGGGCGTTCCCTCTAGCCTCCCTCCCGGGGACTGTTACATCGCTGGGGATGGGCATGGGGATGGGCATGGGAGTGGGCATGC
Source organism: Salvelinus sp. IW2-2015 (assembly GCF_002910315.2). Lineage (NCBI taxonomy): Eukaryota > Metazoa > Chordata > Actinopteri > Salmoniformes > Salmonidae > Salvelinus > Salvelinus sp. IW2-2015. The sequence continues at coordinate 14,461,188 of NC_036866.1, forward strand.
TGGACTCAGGATTACCCAAGAGGGATTCTATAGCCAGCCTCCCTGAGACAGACCGTGCCAGATCGAGGCTCTCTTCCAATTTGTGACCTTTATTAGATTCCTGCAGAGCCAGTGCTTTTTGGTTGTGGGAACTCCAAAGGTTTCTTCCTTCTACCCTATAATTCTCCCTGCGGGGCTAAATCTGACTTAAAGAATGTATGCTGTGTGACTGGTGATGACAGGGAGAGACAGACAGGAGCTGATGGAAAATGTATGACTAACAATATGAAGTCTGTATACAGAGTTATTGTCAAAGGTGGGATGTTTCTACTCCATCCACAGACAGATACCGACCGTACGTAATGGTAGCACCTTCTTCCCACATCTCCTTTATTTGCTGTGTTTACTGTAACCATATTCAACATACATAACATCTGTCACCCACTATCTATATACTCCCAACAATACAAACTGGCTGGGACAAAAAGAAAATCTGGGACCTGCTTCAGATGACAACGATGACATCCACACTTTGCAGAAGTGTTCTGGGATTTCCTTTTTTGTCTATGGACCGGCTTTAGCACAAGTTCTACTCATGCCACTGTAATATTGTTTCAGAAAACAAGAAAATGCTAAATATTTGTTTTTTCTTCACACCACATCTTAAATGAATGCATTCAAAGGCTATACAGGGAATTGTTTGACATTTGYATTTTTTTCCAGACCATAGTTGGGCTTCTACAAACACAATATGGCCTGGGATTAGTAATATATCACTGAAGAAAAGAAAACTATGATTGTAACATTTGAAGCCATGTCCTTCGTCCATAAGTGTGTGTATGGGTATAAGTATGACTATGAGTTTCTTCATAAGGAATTAATATAAAATATAACTCATCCCCCCTCTCTCAAATGGTCTTTGCAGAAGATGGTGTAGGTATGTTTAATTTTTTTACTATGGAATCTACCGTATCATACATGACATTCCATTCTGGCTTTGCCTTTTCAAAACACTACAGCTTGGCATCAAGTGATACAGTTTCAATGAGGTCATCCGTCCCCATAGGATGATGCATATGCATGTTGATATGGGTTATGAGTCACACGAATATCAACATACTGTAAATCAACATACTGTATTTCAATAAACCCTGATGGAATTTCATATCAGGTTATTTGCATAGTTAAGTTTAGAATAGGCAGTTCATAGTTTTGCTTTCTTTGAAAGATATCCAAGATAATAGTCTGGCTGAAGTTCTGAATGCACTTTGCAGCGTAATTGACAATGCTAATATCCAGACAGAGCATGTCCAGACAGAGACTGATGCCTCGTGGTTCGATTGCATAAATAATTCCATTTAATGAATACATTAAACTTTTTATTGATACATGTCATCTCATCTGTATTGTCCATCCATTATAAGACTTTTTTTTAGATTAATAGAAATTCTAAACAAATCAATTTTTTTCCCCCTTTCCACTCAAAGTCATACAGTAATATAACATCTCATTAAGGTAGACTGGGTGTTCAATGTGCATAATGCTTCTGTATTGCTCCCAGCTAAATGCTCCCATTCTATTCTAATCTGTAGCAAGGGCAGTGCAGACATTTTGGAGGGTGATGTGTTTCTTACCGCAAGTGTTGTCACTAAATGTGTTTATCGGCCTGAGCGGCCTCCGCTGATTCGTGTCCAAAAGCATTAGAGGAAGAGGCTTCCCAAGCCCCAATATCCAATTTATCTGCATCTCAATCACCCCGCCCCCTCCCCCCGCCATTACTATGTAATGAGAGAGAAGATTGGACCCCCCCAGGCCCCATTTTATTTTTGACTGTTATTATGTTCCTTCAATTGTGTATCGTCATGAGTTTTACTGTATCATTCACCTTGAGGGTGGTGAAAGAAGGTGGTACAAGGTTCTGGGTTTGGAAATAATTGCTGGAAATGATGCCCAGTGAAACTTTTTKGGGAACTTTCATGTGCTTTAAGGGGAAGTACAGTGCCTTCAGAAAGTATTCATACCCCTTGACTTATTCAACATTTTGTTGTGTTACAGCCTGAATTCAAAATGGATTAAATGGATTGATTTTCTCAGCCATTTACACTCAATACCCCATAATGGCAAAGTTAATCATTTACGTAAGTATTCACACCCCTGAGTCAAAGTCAATACTTTGTAGAAGCCCTTTGGCGGCAATTACAGCTGTCTTTCTAGGTAAGTCTCTATAAGCTWTCCACAACTGGATTGTGCAACATTTGCCCATTTATTATTTTCAAAATTCWTYRAGCTCTGTCAAATTGGTTGTTGATCATTGCTAGACAACCATTTTCAGGTCTTGCCATAGATTTTCAAGTAGATTGACGTCAAAACTGTAATTTGGTCTCTCAGGAACATTCCCTGTCTTCTTAGTAAGCCCTGTCTTCTTACGGTGTAGATTTGGCCTTGTGTTTTAGGTTATTGTCCTGTTGAAAGGTGAATTCCTCTCAAAGTGTCTGGTGGAAAGCAGACTGAACCAGGTTTTCCTCTAGGATTTTGCCTGTGCTTAGTTCCGTTTCTTTTTTATCCTGAAAAACTCCCCAGTCCTTAACGATTACAAGCATACCCATAACATGATGCAGCCACCGCTATGTTTGAAAATATGGAGAGTGGTACTCAGTAATGTGCTGCATTGGATTTGCCCCAAACATAACACTCATGACAACAAGTTCATTACTTTGCCACATTTTTTGCAGTATTACTTGAGTGCCTTGTTGCTAACAGGATACATGTTTTGGAAAATGTGTATTCAATACAGGATGAATGTGTATTTAGTATTGTGGAGTAACTACAATGTTGCTGATCAATCCTCAGTTTTCTCCTATCACAGCCGTTAAACTCTGTAACTGTTTTAAAATTACCATTGGCCTCATGGTGAAATCCCTGAGCAGTTTCCTTCTTTTCCAGCATCAGGATTAGTAAGGATGCCTGTATCTTTGTAGTGACTGGGTGTATTGATACACCATCCAAAGTGTAATTAATAACTTCACCATGCACAAACGGATATTCAGTGTCAGCTTTTTTTTTTACCCATCTACCAATAGGTGCCCTTTTTTACGAGGCAAAACTAATTTCACTTTGACATTATGGGGTTATGTGTGTAGGCCAGTGAGACTTTTAAAAAATCTAATTCATTTTAAATTCAGGCTGTAAAAYAACAAAATGTGAAAAAAGTCAAGGGGTGTGAATACTTTCTGAAGGCACTGTAGATGGTTTTAATGGCTGAATTCTGGTCAGACTATTTGAATAGCAATAAATGAGGAAGTTTTACAAAAAAATCTATAAATACAATACCATAAAATGTTGTGGAATTTTGAACTGCCGATTAATGTTTGTTTTGGGAAGCCTTTCTTAAAGGTACATGGCAGATCCGTTCTGAATCCCCTGAAGCCCCTATATACATTTTTTTCAGGGTCTCATTTCTCAAATAACACTTATCCTCTCCAATAGCTAATATTGCTGTCATGTGTTTAGCCTTTTTCCAACATCTTTCTTGGGATGTTTGTTGTAACTTGTAACTTGAATAAATATATGAAGCAATAACAAGTGAAATAAGAAAGAGTTATTGATATTTTGGTTTACATTTCCAGGGAGAAACTTTTAATTAACTTTAAGCCTTCAGGCTTACAGTAGATTAACTGTACATATGGGTCATATTTTATAACAATTAGTATATTTTTTGTTCTATTCAGAGGAACTGAAATGATTAAACTTGTGCCACTGTGTTATTCAACTCTATACACAGCAGCAACTCTATCAAGAATTTGACAGATGTGCATATTTGCTTATTTATTTTTGAAAGCATCAATTATTTGTCCAGTGCAATACAACAATTCTAACATGAAATATATGTAAATACTATCTTCAGGGCATTGTTGTCTCTCAGCTTTGCAAATTTTCCTGAACACTTCTCCTGAAGTATCCTCAAACCAATTACCAAGTTAGCCCTTGACTCCTGACTCTGGTGTAGACATTTTCTCACTGTCAGACTTCAGAGAAAGTTTAAAAAGGTCACCCCTATGCTAAGTTAAGCGTCTATGTTCTCCAAGTAGTTTATTACCCCCTGTCCGAATTCAGTGTATTTTACAGGAACTGTGACGGTTTGAAAAATGTGGTAACTTATGGAGATGCTRATGTACCGTGTATTCAGAAACTATTCAGACCCCTTGACTTTTTCCATATTTTGTTAGATTACAGCCTTATTCTAAAATGGATGAAATTATATTTTTTCTCATCAATCTATACACAATACCCCATTATGACAAAAGCGAAACACAGGTTTTTAGAAATGTTTGCAAATGTATTAATAAAAAACAGAAATACCTTATTTACATAATTATTCAGGCCCTTTGCTATTATATTTGAAATTGAGCTCAGGTACATCCTGTTTCCATTGATAAACTTTGAGATGTTTCTACAAATTGTATGGCATCCACCTGTGGTAAATTAAATTGATTGGACATGATTTGGAAAGGCACACACCTGTCTATATAAGGTCCCACAGTTGACAGTGCTTGTCAGAGTAAAAACAAAGCCATGAAGTCAAAGGAAATGTCCGTAGAGCTCCGAAACAGGATTGTGTCAAGGCACAGATCTGGGGAAGGGTACCAAATAATTTTGCTTTGAAGTTCCCCAAGAACACAGCGTTYTCCATCATTCTTAAAGGGAAGAAGTTTGGAACCACCAAGCCTCTTCCTAGAGCTGGCCACCCAGCCAAACGGAGCAATTGGGGGAGAAGGGCCTTGATCAGGGAGGTGACCAAGAACCCCATGGTCACTCTGACAGAGCTCTAGAGTTCCTCTGTGGAGATGGGAGAACCTTCTCTGCAGCACTCCATCAATCAGGCCTTTATGGTAGAGTGGCCAGACAGAAGCCACTCCTCAGTAAAAGGCACATGACAGCCCTCTTGGAGTTTGCCAAAAGGCACCTAAAGGACTCTCAGAGCATGAGAAACAAGATTCTCTCGTCTGATGAAACCAAGATTGAAGTCTTTGTCCTGAATTCCAAGTGTCACATCTGGAGGAAACCTGGAACCATCCCTACGGTGAAGCATGGTGGTGGCTGCAGCATCATGTTTTTCAGCGGCAGGGACTGGGAGACTAGTCAGGATTGAGGGAAAGATGAACAGAGCAAAGTACAGAGACATCCTTGATGAACACCTGCTCCAGAGCTCTCAGGACCTCAGACTGGGGCGAAGGTTCACCGTCCAACAGGACAACAACCCTAAGCACACAGCCGAGACAACACAGGAGTGGCTTCGGAAACAAGTCTCTGAATGTCCTTGAGTGGCCCAGCCAGAGCCCGGACTTGAACCCGAGCGAACATCTCTGGAGAGACCTGGAAATAGCTGTGCAGCGACGCTCCCCATCCAATCTGACAGAGCTTGAGAGGATCTGCAGAGAAGAATGGGAGAAACTCCCAAAATACTGGTGTGSCAAGCTTGTAGTGTCATACTCAAGAAGACTCGAGGCTGTAATCGCTGCCAAAAGTGCTTCAACAAAGTACTGAGTAAACGGTCTGATGGATGTAAATGTCATATWTTWTTTTTTTATATATATAAAGTTGATAAAAATTTAACTGTTTTTGCTTTTTCATTATGGGGCATTGTGTGGAGATTGATGAGGGGAAACATTAAATCCGTTTTAGAATAAGACTAACAAAATTTGGAAAAGTTAAGGGGTCTGAATACTTTCCCAATGCACAGTATTACTGGCAGTTTTTTCTATGTTGCTGAGTAAGTAATTGTGGAGAATGAGCATGTAAAGCTGGGAGATAAATCAGGCAGAACGTGGATTAGAGAAGGATGACACAGAGATTTAATGCTCACAAATGAAATATTCAAATAGTGGCTTTTGAAAAGTGGGCCAATCATGGTGGAGAGAGTGTTTGGAGCGAGTGTTGCATGAGTTGACATTTTCAGGCTTTGTAATCTACCTCACACACTCAATTCTAGAGGAGATATTAATTCACAATTAGACAGACATCCTGACTGGGGCCAGAACTACTACAAACACAGTAGGGCTTAATTCAAATTTGAGATACAAACTTGAATTTTAAAATAAATCCCATTGACATTTCTGCGTGGTGGGTGCCAGACCTGGGTTGAAATATATGCTTATTTAAGTGTTTTTTGTTGTCTGTGTGTTTTAGTATTTGAAAATAATTTGGCTGAATTAACTATTTCTATTTGAAGTATTTGAAGGTATTATCAAATAATTTAATATAAATACAATTTGAAACTATTTTCAAACACTTGTTTCCAAATACCCATAGGACCAAGCAGACCTGGGTTCAAATGCATGTATTTGAATACTTCTATTTGAAATTACACTTGTCTGTGTATTTGAGAAATKTAAAATACATGCCAATATTTTCCAAGTGTCACGATCGTTATATGGTGGAAGAGAGGAGGACCAAAGCGCAGCGTGGTTTGAATACATCTTCTATTTTTAATGAAGACGAAAACGAAGAACACTTTACAAACTACAAAAAACAACGAACAAACGTGACGCTATAATCCAAAATAGTGCTAACACTACACATAGACATAGACAATAACCCACGAACTACCCAATGGATATGGCTGCCTAAATATGGTTCCCAATCAGAGACAACGATAGACAGCTGTCTCTAATTGAGAACCAATCTAGGCAGCCATAGACATACATACACCTAGACTAGACACTGCCCCATAAACATACAAAAACCCCTAGACAATACAAAACACATACATCCCCCATGTCACACCCTGACCTAACTAAAATAATAAAGAAAACAAAGATAACTAAGGCCAGGGCGTGACACCAAGTGTATTTCCAAATACATTTCCAAATACTCTCTTTGAAATTACATCTAAATATTTACTTTGAAATGTATGTGAAAGAAATTGAAATACCTGCCTGTGGAATAATCCCTCCACCTGTCACGCCCTGACCTTAGGGATCCTTTTTATGTCTCTATTTTGGTTTGGTCAGGGCGTGAGTTGGGGTGGGCATTCTATGTTTTGTGTTCTATGTTTTGTATTTCTTTGTTGTTTGGCCGTGTGGTTCTCAATTAGAGGCAGCTGCCTATCGTTGTCTCTTATTGAGAACCATACTTAGGTAGCCTTTTCCCACCTGTGTTTTGTSGGTAGTTGTTTTCTGTTTTGTGTGTCTGCACCAGACAGAACTGTTTCGTTTGTGCCGCTTTGTTATTTTTTGTTCTAGTGTTCAGCTTTATTAAAAATCATGAACACGAACCACGCTGCACCTTGGTCCTCTTCTTCAAACAGCCGTTACACCATCAAATACATGATCAGTTATTCATTTCAGTTGAACTTTGTGTTCAAGTGATGCCATATTACACAAATATTTGAGACATTTATTTGGACAGAATCCGGTTTTCTTGGTTTATTACCGATATTCTAAACTCTAAGCAACAAGATAGATGGTATTCATGAATGTTATTCTAAAAGCGCTGTATGTTTAAGTAGCAAGTTGGAAATAATCTCTCTTTTCTGATCCGTTCACATGTTCAGCCAAAAATTTGTGTGTAATGTCATTTCTTATAATCATAACCTGCATATCTTACTCTCATCCAGTAGTTCTCCCTGGAAAATACTCTGTATAGAACAAACAGTTTACTTTTCTGTTTGGTGCTGTCCATTATGACATCTCTATTGGTGAACACTGGTGACTGATGTGATTACATGAATGGCAACATGTACAGTATGCTGCTTTTTTACTGTTCTTTTCTATGCTGAACACATTTAACCTGTCCCTTTTAGCTGTGTCACAGACTATTGATTCCATTTGAGTGAGTGTTTGAGTGTATAATGAGAGAGATTGGGGGGAGGAGACTCCAGACAAATTATGCTTTGAGCACAAAGTGGCAGCATTAGCTGTTACTGCCAAACCTTGGCCCTAAACTACAGCACTCAATTACCTTAACAGCTGATGGCCTCTTTTAAAAGCTTTTTGGAAACCCAGGCTTGCCATGAAACAAATAGGCTACTTACAGCTAGTCAGGGGCTATTACAGACTATGACAGCAACAATAAAGGTACAAATGCTCATGAGAATAAGGTCCTAGTTATTTTATAGAACAGGAAATGTGTCATATTTCTTTAAAAAGGCATCCCCCATAACGTGTACTGTATATACCTAGTGCCTAGCTTACCTAGTTCCCATATACTGTACATTTAGACTATTTTCTCTGTGTGTGGCTGTAAAATGGAAGCTCTGCAAATACAAATCAACCCAGTTGTGATTTATATCTGATTGCACTACATGTAATGAGGAAAGTTAATAAATACCATTTAAATTACAATGTTTGTTGTTTTCTGACCAGATCATAACAATGCACACATTGCACTACTAATAGATGTGTATAGGGATTTTTATATTCTTATAATAATCAACTGGTGTTTCCCTGTTCTCCGCGCCCCTACTTTTGATGGACTTTTACGACATATTTGAAATACACCCTTTATTGTGTAATAAAGCATTAACTCATAAGATTGCATTGCTTTTTCCTCCATTTAATGACAATTTAACTGCATCAACATGACTAAGTGGTCATGACCCTTGACATTAATTGTCAATKTCTATATGGATAGAACATCCTCTTGACTGTTCTTGGTTGAATTATAATTGTACACAGCGAAATATTGGCAAGGTTTTGAATACATTATCTTATTATTCTTCCAAGGTCAATTTACTAAACGCAATGATGTCCCAGCACAATAATATTACTGATTCACACTCACAGGCACACTCACGCTGCTTCATCACTCCTCCAACTCTGTGGCTTGTATTGAGCAGTCAGTGACAGTAGCTAGGTTCGCTGCATCAGTGATGAGGTGTGTGTGACAGTCAGTGAGCTACGCCACCCATCATTGTGCGTCAGAGCCCAAGGTCAAACCAAGGACACTCCTCCCTAGACTCTACCCTCCAGACACAGCACTCTACCTCTCTGCACCCCTGCCCACCGCCCCCTTACCCCCCTCTGGGGCTGCCAGTCCCAGCGCCCCCCAGCTGGCCCTGCTGAGAGGGTGACACGCATCACGCCACGGGGCAGCAGATACGCAGTGATACTGGARGAGCCTGGCACGACTGTAAGTGCTCTCTCAATGAGTGAGTGGCCTGGCTATCTGACAATGGCTAGCACATGGGGACATTTTGATCCCTTACAGCAGTGTTTCCCAAACTCAGTCCTGGGGAGCTTAATGATGAGTTGATTATTTGAATCAGCTGTGTAGCGCAATGGCAAAAACCAAAACATGCACCTATTGGGGTCTCCAGGACCGAGATTGGGAAACACTGCCTTACTGCTTGAGCCATGCTAAATGCCCTAGGCTGCTTCAACAGCTAGGATGGGTCGTGTGCAACTGGGTCCTGGACTTTCTGACGGGCTGCCCCCAGGTGGTGAGGGTAGGAAACAACATCTCCACCCCGCTGATCCTCAACACTGGGGCCCCACAAGGGTGCGTTCTCAGCCCTCTCCTGTACTCCCTGTTCACCCATGACTGCATGGTCATGCACGCCTCAAACTCAATCATCAAGTTTGCAGACGACACTACAGTAGTAGGCTTGATTACCAACAACAACGAGACGGCCTACAGGGAGGAGGTGAGGGCCAAGGAGTGTGGTGTGAGGAAAATAACCTCACACTCAACGTCTACAAAACAAGGAGATGATCGTGGACTTCAGGAAACAGCAGAGGGAGCACCCCCCTATCCACATCGACGGGACAGTAGTGGAGAAGATGGAAAGTTTGTGACTGTTTTCAGTGACAAGACAAATTTCTTCAGTCTCCTGTTGCGCCTTCTTCACCATGCTGTCTGTGTGGGTGGACCATTTCAGTTTGTCTGTGATGTGTACGCCGAGGAACTTAAAACTTTTACAGATGCACAATCGAGAGCATCCTGTCGAGCTGTATCACATCCTGGTACGGCAACTGCACCGCCCTCAACCGCAAGGCTCTCCAGAGGGTGGTGGGGTCTGCACAACGCATTACCGGGGGCAAACTACCTGCCCTCCATGACACCTACAGCACCCGATGTCACAGAAAGGCCAAAAAGATCATCAAGGACAACAACCACCCGAGCCACTGCCTGTTCACCCCGCTATCATCAGTACAGGTGCATCAAAGCTGGGACCGAGAGACTGTAAAACAGCTTCTATCGCAAGGCCATCAGAATGTTAAACAGCCGTCACTAACATTGAGTGGCTGCTGCCAACATACAGACTCAAATCTCTAGCCACTTTAATAACTAAATGTAATAAATGTATCACTAGTCACTTTTAAACAATGCCACTTTATATAATGTTTACATACCCTACATTCCTCATCTCTATATGTAAACTCAGCATAAAAGAAACGTACTCTCACTGTCAACTGCGTTTATTTTCAGCAAACTTAACATGTGTAATATTTGTATGAACATAACAAGATTCACAACTGAGACATAAACTAAAAAGTTCCACAGACATGTGACTAACAGAAATTGAATATTGTGTCCCTGAAAAAAGGGGGGGGGGGGGGGGGGGGGGTTCAAATCAAAAGTAACAGCCAGTATCTGGTGCATTAAGTACTGAAGTGCATCTCCTCCTAATGGACTGCACCAGATTTGCCAGTTCTTGCTGTGAGATGTTACCCCACTCTTCCACAAGGCACCTGCAAGTTCCCGGACATTTCTGGGGGGAATGGCCCTAGCCCTCACCTCCGATCCAACAGGTCCCAGAAATGCTCAATGGGATTGAGATTCGGGCTCTTCGCTGGCCATGGCAGAACACTGACATTCATGTCTTGCAGGAAATCATGCACAGAACGAGCACTATGGCTGGTGGCATTGTCATGCTGGGGGGTCATGTCAGGATGAGCCTGCAGGAAGGGTACTACATGAGGGAGGAGGATGTCTTCCCTGTAACGTACAGCGTTGGATTGCCTACAATGACAACAAGCTCAGTCCGATGATGCTGTGACACAGCGCTCCAGACCATGACGGACCTTCTCTCCAAATGGATCCCGTTCCAGAGTACAGGCCTCAGTGTAACGCTCATTCCTTCGATAATAAACGCGAATCCGACCATCACCCCTGGTGAGACAAAACCACGACTCGTCAGAGAAAAGCACTTTTTGCCAGTTGTCTGGTCCAGCGACAGTGGGTTTGTGCCCATAGGCGACGGTGATGTCTGGTGAGGACCTCCTTTACAACAGGTCTACAAGCCCTCAGTCAAGCCTCTCTCAGCCTATTGCGGACAGTCTGAGCCATGATTGTGTGTTCCTGGTGTAACTCGGGCAGTTGTTGTTGCCATCCTGTACCTGTCCGCAGGTGTGATGTTCGGATGTACCGATCCTGTGCAGGTGTTGTTACACGTGGTCTGCCACTGCGAGGACGATCAGCTGTCCGTCCTGTCTCCCTGTAGCGCTGTCTTAGGCGTCTCACAGTACGGACATTGCAATTTATTGCTGGCCACATCTGCAGTCCTCATGCCTACTTGCAGCATGCCTAAGGCATTCCGCATATGAGCAGGGCCCCTGGGCATCTTTCTTTTGGTGTTTTTCAGAGTCAGTAGAAAGGCCTCTTTAGTGTTCTAATTTTTCATAACTGTGACCTTAATTGCCTACCGTCTGTAGGCTGTTAGTGTCTTAACGACCGTTCCACAGGTGCATGTTCATTAATTGTTTATGGTTCATGAAAAAGGGACGTTTCTGTTTTTGCTGAGTTTATACACTCTACTCTATACCATCTACTGCATCTTGCGTATGCCGAATATTCTTATTTATCCCTTTACACTTGTGTGTATAAGGTAGTTTTTGTGAAATTGTTAGATTACTTGTTAGATATTACTGCACTGTCGGAACTAGAAGCACAAGCATTTCACTACACTCACATTAACATCTGCTAMCCATGTGTATGTGACCAATAAAATTTGATTTGATTTGGATACCCGCTACTGTGCACATCATCAGTTACAGTATGTGTTTGTAAATCCCTTGACTTTATACTACACCATCTAATACACCTCTACATTTTGGGGGGGGGGGGGGCATTCAAATGGACTTATGAATGTGCGAACAGACAGACTGAGGCATGAGTATGAGAAGCAGAATAGAGAGGGTAAGAAGCAAGTGAAATCCTTCCAGGACTGCAGTGGAGTATAAAGACACCACCAATACCCCATCGCTTAGCACCTTTGAAGGAAGACTGGAGTTTTTCACAACATAGAAGGGTGACATCTCATTAAACCCTAGCTGGGGGAAACAGAACAGGGAGCTTCACAGCAACACTACTTCTGCACTTAAATAACTGCGGGGAGAAGATGAGTTCAAACACACAGCCTCCTTATTAGCCCCTTTGCTGGAGATTGCTTATTTGGTCATGCAAGTCACCCACTTAGCAACATTCAACTTGATTTCTAAAGGTCTAATGTGTTTTTTACAACCACTATATTGTGATTAAGTAGACATCACAGCAAACAAACGTTCCCACAACTTTAGAGAATGTCCCCTTAAGAGTCTCWTTAGGTCATTAACTAACATTGTCATAGGTATGGTGCCGTGATGTGCAAGGAAATGTTTCCAAAAGACCATTCCCTTRTCAAATAGAACTTACCSTGAACGGGGTTACCATGTTCTCAGAATTGAACATATGAATGTTCTAGACACGATTCATGGGAACATTGCAAGAACATTCATGTGTCCAGTTTTCTGTGGGTTAGGAGAATATTCCATCAACATCCCACCAAACATAAAGTGCACTCCGAGCCCTTGACTTTTTCCATATTTTGTTACGTTACAGCCTTATTCTAAAATGGATTTTTTTTTTAAATCTAAATTATTACAAATAAAAACTGAAATAACTTATTTACATAAGTATTCAGGCCCTTTACTATGAGACTTGAAATTGATCTCAGGTGCATCCTGTTTCCAAAGATCATCCTTGAGATGTTTCTACAACTTGATTGGAGTCCACCTGTGGTAAATTCAATTGATTGKACATGATTTGGAAAGGCACACTCATGTCTATTTAAGGTCCCACAGTTGACAGTGCATTTCAAAGCAAAAACCAAGGCATGAGGTCGAAGGAATTGTCCGTAGAGCTCCGAGACAGGATTGTGTTGAGGCACAGATCTGTGGAAGGGTACCAAATAATTTCTGCAGCATTGAAGGTCCCCAAGAACACAGTGKCCTCCATCATTCTTGAATGAAAGAAGTTTGGAACCCCAAGACTCTTCCTAGAGCTGGCCACCAGGCCAAACTGAGCAATCGGGAGAGAAGGGCCTTGGTCAGGGAGGTGACCAAGAACCCCATGGTCACTCTGACAGAGCTTTAGAGTTCCTCTGTGGAGATGGGAGAACCTTCCAGAAGGACAAACATCTCTGCAGCACTCAATCAATCAGGCCTTTATGGTAGAGTGGCCAGATGGAAGCCACTCCTCAGTAAAATGCCCATGACAGCCTGCTTGAAATTTGCCAAAAGGCATCTAAAGACTCTAAGATCATGAGAAACAAGATTCTCTGGTCTGATGAAACCAAGATTGAACTCTTTGGCCTGAATGCCAAGTGTCACATCTGAAGGAAACCTGACACCATCCCTATGGTGAAGAACAGTGGTGGCAGCATCAAGCTGTGGGGATGTTTTTCAGCGGCAGGGACTGGGAGACTAGTCAGGATCGATGCAAAGATGAACGGAGCAAAGTACAGAGAGACCCTTAATGAAAACCTGCTCCAGAACACTCAGGACCTCAGACGGGGGCAAAGGTTCACCTTCCAACAAGACAACAACCCTAAGCACACAGCCAAGATAACACAAGAGTGTATTCGGGACAAGTCTCTGAATGTCCTTGAGTGACGCTTGTAGCGTCATACCCAAGAAGACTCGAGGCTGTAATCGCTGCCAAATGTGCTTTAACAAAGTACTGAGTAAAGGGTCTGAATACTTATGTAAATGTGATATTTCCGTTTTTTAAAAGMAATTTTAGAGTAAGGCTGTAACCTAACAAAATGTGGAAAAAGTCAAGGGGTCTTCAGGCACATGGTAGCCATGTTCTCAGAACATAAGATAGTAATGTTCTAGACATTGCAAGTGTCCAAAGAAAAACGTATTACACATCTCGTCTTGTTGTTGAACCGCTAATCCATTCCTATCTCTTTTTCTGTTGGCAAAGGATACGCTAACATACAATGCTTTCAACTTACATATTTGACTACATTGTGGATGTTCATTTATACAGCAATCATTATTATCATCTCACCTCATTTGCTCACATTGTATATAGACTTATTTTTCTTCTGTATTATTGACTGTATGTTTGTTTTACTCCATGTGTAACTCTGTGTTGTTGTATGTGTCGAACTGCTTTGCTTTATCTTGGCCAGGTCGCAATTGATGACATCGGTGTTGCCTAGCTAACACAATTATTACAGCAAATCATATTCCAAAAGCACATCCCAGAAAGCCTTCCAATCCTAACAAGGGTACCATATACCCACACCTGTATAAAATCAGTAACGTACAGCAAACTTGTACACACTTGTAAAATAGAAAATAAGAAAACAGTATTCAAGAACGTGACCCTACCGCGCTTGCCCATCAACATTTTCACTACTGGGAAGACACGCTGAACGTTCGCGATCTCTCCCCTATCTGCCAAGCGGGGCCAATCACAACACCCCTATTGTCATCGCGGAGTTGAAACTAACCAAATAAGAATGCTTGTAAACATCAAATACACATTTCTTTAGAGGCAAGTGGAGAAACATACCAACCCTGTTACATAGACACGTTTCATAGGGAACGTTGCAAGAGCATTTCTGTGTATCAGTTTGTCCAGGATGTTGGCCT
>NC_036866.1:14476309-14576598 GCF_002910315.2 Salvelinus sp. IW2-2015
CCCACCCCACCAACGTTAGCTCACAACTATACAGAAGCCTTTCAATTGCTTGAAAATAAAATAAATAAAAATCCAATCAAATCAATATGTGTTACTTGATACGGACATAATGGTGCGTAAAGTAGAAAGAATTAGAGTACTGCGAAAACAATCGAGTTGTGCATTCAAATCCCAGGTAGGATTTGTATGGCCATAATTTTAATTTTAATTTTTTTATTTAACCTTTATTTAACCAGTAGGCAAGTTGAAACAAGTTCTCATTTACATGTCATGGTCACATAAGCCACGGCTAACACAGTTGTCTTCATGCTACAGATTTTGCCATCGACAGCCATCAACACTGTTAAGCCCTGCACAACTAACGTGCTGTTTCCCATTTAACAACAGGTATTTACACATGTTATATTTTGTATTGTATTTTTTGTATTTTGTTGACCCAGTATAAAAATGTGATGCAAGGGATTTTGCCATCGACAGCCATCAACACTGTTAAGCCCTGCACAACTAACGTGCTGTTTCCCATTTAACAACAGCAGAAATAAATGATGCTCAACTGGGACTACTGGCCGAAGTTATTTCTTTTGTGAAAACACAACGCATGGAGAGTACATTATACATCTGTTACATCTAGAACATTAATATTGTATATTCTGAGAACATGGTAACCATGTTCTGTGTATGTTTGATGTAACGTTGATTGAATATTCTCCTAACCCTCAGAAAACTGGACACTGAATGTTCTTGCAACATCCCATAAAACTGAAAACATTGTAATCACATTCTAAATAAGTTCTGCTTGACTTTAAGGGAATGTTCTCCTAACTTTAACACCAAAACATTCTAAAAAGGTTCTGAGAAGATTTTTGCTAACGAAGTTAGAATGTTCCCCTAACTAATGGAAAACTGCCCACTCAAACATGAGGGGAACATTACGTAACATTACAAAATATGTTTCTCCCCCTAGAATTGTTAGCTGGAATGTATGTGTTGTTGTGTTAAAACATGCTCCCCACTCCCCGGTGATATTTGTTTCTTTAGTGTGGACTGGGTAGCTGTGATGAGACAAGTGTATAGTTTAGGCTTCACGCTTCACTGATAGTAAAGGGATCAATGGAGGGTCTGATGTGTAAGGGGTTCTCCCAAAGAGAGAGACAATCTGGAATAATGCTGGAATAATGCCTCAGAACAGCAGATCCATACCCTCAGCCCAGAGGAGGCTGGTGGGAGGAGCTATAGGAGGATGGGCTCATTGTAATGGCTGGAATGAATTGCGGCCGTCTCACCAAGAAAAACATTGATGCGCAGAGTATACTCTGCTTCTGATGATACACCTTCCCCTTACAATGACACTAATGGCGTCAGTCCAGCAACTGACCCGATGACTCCCACTGATGAAACACTTTGTGATATCACAGACCGATATCCTCATCTCAGATCGCAGGTACTGAAGAGGTTGCCACACGCGGACGGGGTGGMAACTCGTACATTGGGTCCGACCTTATTGTTTGCGCCTCAGACACCAATACCACCCGCTGGTGGGGGGCTTCCGAGACACACAGGGGGGGAATAGTAGCCCAGACCCATGATGAGCCTCATCGAGGCCAGTGGGGGGGCTGTAAACTCCCCTATGAGAACAGTGAGGAGCAGACAGGCCCCTAGACGGGGWTTATCTTAGAACACATCTAAAATAGTACTGAGGTGTACCACACTGGTCGTAAAGGAAGTCCAGTGGACTTGTCCACCTCCAAAACAAATGGCAACAATAATMATTCCTTGCCATGTGTAGGTTCAACTACAATACAGCTAGTAAAATGCTCTAATCATGTGTTCCAAAAGTGTAATATTTCAGAATAAATTGGTAGGATAACTGGTCCCCTTGARTACCAGTACCAATACCAGCAACAGTCAGTCCAGCTACAATCAGTAAGAAGGTTAAAGACCTAACCAATCAAATTACCCTTGACAACAGCGACATAGGAGTCACTCAGAGTGCAACACGGGGAAGGGAATCTCCAGTACACTCCTCCAATGGTTAACATACAAGCCACTAATAAATAGTACCCTCCAGTCAGGAGGAAAATTATTAGAACTCATGAACCATGATCACAGCACGTACGACTGGTCCAATACTTTAAAAATGTTGGTATTACAGACTCGGACAGGGAGATGTTGAAAATGTCAATAAAGACACTTGCCAGTTGGTCAGCGCATGCTCGCAGTACMCGTCCTGGTAATCAGTCTGGCCCTGCGACTTTGTGAATGTTGACCTTTTTCTAAGGTATAACTSACATCGGCTGTGGAGAGCGTGATCACACAGTCTTCCAGAACAGCTGGTGCTCTCATGCATGTTTCAGTGTTGTTTGCCTCAAAGCGAGCATAGAAGTAGTTTAGCTCGTCTGGTAGGCTCGTGTCACTGGGCAGCTCTCGGCTGTGCTTCCCTTTGTAGTCTGTAATGGTTTGGAAGCCCTGCCACATCCAACGAG
This sequence comes from Salvelinus sp. IW2-2015, assembly GCF_002910315.2. Lineage (NCBI taxonomy): Eukaryota > Metazoa > Chordata > Actinopteri > Salmoniformes > Salmonidae > Salvelinus > Salvelinus sp. IW2-2015. The sequence continues at coordinate 14,478,793 of NC_036866.1, forward strand.
CATCAGAGCTGATGTCAAACGATGAGATCTTAGTCCTGTATTGACGGTTTGCCTGTTTGATGGTTCGTCGGAGGGCATAGCGGGATTTCTTATAAGCTTCCAGGTTAGAGTCCTGCTTCTTGAAAGCGGCAGCTCTAGCTTTTAGCTCAGTGCGGATGTTGTCTGTAATCCATTGCTTCTGGTTGGGGGATGTACGTATGGTCACTGTGGGGACGACATCATCAATGCACTTATTGATGAAGCCAGTGACTGATGTGGTGTACTCCTCAATGCCATCGTAGGAATCCCGGAACATATTCCAGTCTGTGCTAGCAAAACAGTCCTGTAGCTTAGCATCTGCTTCATCTGACCACTTTTTTTATTGACCGAGTCACTGGTCCTTCCTGCATCAATTTTTGCTTGTAGGCAGGAATCAGGATAGAATTATGGTCAGATTTGCCAAATGGAGGGAGAGCTTTGTATGCGTCTCTGTGGTGTGGAGTAAGGTGATCTAGAATTTTTTCCCCTTTGGTTGCACATTTAACATGCTGGTAGAAATGAGGTAAAACAGATTTTAGTTTCCCTGATTAACCTCTTTGGGCTGCAGGGGCAGTATTGAGTACCTGGATAAAAGGTGCCCATTTCAACGGCCTCGTACTCAATTCTTGCTCGTACAATATGCATATTATTATTGGATAGAAAACACTCTCTCTAGTTTCGAAAACCGTTTGAATTATATCTGTGAGTAAAACAGAACTCATTTTGCAGCAAACTTCCTGACAGGAAGTGGAAAATCTGAAATCGATGCTCTGTTCTAGGCCTGCCTATAAATGTGCTTGATATTTATTAGTATACATGCACTTCATACGCCTTCCACTAGATGTCAACAGGCAGTGAGAGAGAAATGGAGTGTATAACATCATCTGAGGTCGAATAAAAGCTCTTGGCATGACGTGACCCAATTTCCTGTTTTCTGGAACGCGCGAGAAGTGACCTGGTATTGCCTTCTGTAAAGCTGTGTTATAGACGACTAATATCTCCGGCTTTGATTTTATTTGATACATGTGACAATATCATCGTAAAGTATGTTTTTTCAATATAGTTTTATTAGATTATTGAATTTTTTCGGGACGTTAGGCGTGTTGCTTTGTCTGCGTATGTTCAGGAAGGAGAGCTTCGCGCCACTTTGCTAGCTTTCCGTGCTAATTGACTGGAGAAGAGGACATTCTAAATCCAAACAACGATTGTTCTGGACAAAGGACCCTTGTACAACATTCTGATGGAAGATCACAAAAGTAGGACCCATTTTATGATGCTATTTCATATATCTGTCGAACATGTGAACTAGTAGTTTGCGCCCAGATTTTGGGCAGCCTCTCGCCATAACGTAAACTGCATGTCGTAATGAAGTTATTTTTAGAATTCTAACACGGCGATTGCATTAAGAACTAGTGTATCTATCATTTCTATACAACATGTATTTTTTAGTAATGTTTATGAATAGTTATTTGGTCAGAATATGTGAGTGTCAGAAAAATATCCGGACGTTGTGGGGAAAAGATGCTACGTTAGCACAATGTATAACCACTGATTTCAGCTCTAAATATGCACATTTTCGAACAAAACATAAGTGTATGTATAACCTGATGTTTATAGGACTGTCATCTGATGAAGCTTATCAAGGTTAGTCATAAATTATATATCTTTTGCTGGTTTGTTACGATCGCTAACTTTTGCTGCTGGTAAATGGCTTGTGTTTCTGGCTATTGTGGTAAGCTAATATAATGCTATATTGTGTTTTCGCTGTAAAACACTTAAGAAATCGGAATATTGGCTGGAATCACAAGATGCCTGTCTTTCATTTGCTGTACACCATGTATTTTTCAGAAATGTTTTATGATGAGTATTTAGGTATTTGACGTTGGTGTCTGTAATTACTCTGGCTGCTTCGGTGCTATTTTCTGACGGTAGCTGTGATGGTAGCTGCAATGTAAAACTGATTTATAGCTCAAATATGCACATTTTTCGAACAAAACATAGATTTATTGAATAACATGTTATAAGACTGTCATCTGATGAAGTTGTTTCTTGGTTAGTTTGGTTGGTTCTTGGTTAGTTAGGTTGGTTTTGTGCATGCTACCTGTGCTGTGAAAAATGTCTGTCCTTTTTTGTATTTGGTGGTGAGCTAACATAAATATACGTGGTGTTTTCGGTGTAAAACATTTAAAAAATCGGACATGTTGGCTGGATTCACAAGATGTTTATCTTTCATATCCTGTATTGGACTTGTTAATGTGTGAAAGTTAAATATTTCTAAAAAATATATTTTGAATTTCGCGCCCTGCACTTGAAGTGGCTGTTGTCATATTGCGCCCGGCTTCGGGCTTGCAGCCCAAAGAAGTTAAAGTCCCCGGCCACTAGGAGCGCCGCATCTGGATGAGCGTTTTCCTGTTTGCTTATGGCCGTATACAGCTCATTGAGTGCGGTCTTTGTGCCAGCATCGGTCTGTGGTAGTTAATAGACAGCTACAAAGAATATAGATGAAAACTCTAGGTAGATAGCGTGGTCTACAACTTATCATGAGATACTCTACCTTAGGTGAGCAAAACCTAGAGACTTCCTTTTTGTGCACCAGCTGTTGTTTACAAATATACATAGACCACAGGCCCTTGTGTTACTAGAGGCTGCTGTTCTATCCTGCCGATACAGTGTATAACCCGCCAGCTGTTATTCATGTTGTSGTTCAGCCACGACTCTGTGAAACATTAGATATTACAGTTTTTAATGTCCCGTTGGTATGGTATAGGTGCTTTTAGTTCTTCCACTTTATTATCCAGCGATTGTACATTGGCCAATAGTACCGATGGCAAAGGCAGATTAGCCACTCATCGCCGTATCCTYACAAGGCACCCTGATCTCCTTCGGCGAAACCTCCGTCTCTTTCTCCTGCGAATGATGGGGATGAGGGCCTGTTTAGGTGTCTGGAGTAAATCCCTCTCTTCCGACTCATTAAAGAAAAAGTATTTGTCCAATTCAAGATGAGTTATCACTGTTGTGATGTCCAGAAGCTCTTTTCGGTCATAAGAGACATTAGCAGCAACATTATGTACAAAATAAGCTACAAACAATGCGAAACAACTAACAAAATAACACGGTTGGTTAAGAGCCCATAAAACGGCAGCCATCTACTCCGGCGCCATCTACTGATCGTTTTGTCACTAAACATTTTGCGCTACATAGCAAATGTGCCCACTCTGGTATTGACACGTTTTCTCTATCCAACATCACGCAGGTATAACCTACATGATGAGAGTATTATGAACAAAACAGCAAGATAATTGAAAATTGTCCAAAGGCAGCCAAGTATCGATCATCATGTTACCAGAATAAGACCCTAAAAATGTATTGGAAAAGAGCATCAAACTCATCACCTTGCACTTTCACCACCCTGTGAAGTTCATCATAATTTATTTAATCTGTAGCCTAATAAACTGCATGCTTTCTCAGGTTGTGAGAGGACTACACATCATGTCATCGCGTATGATTATTATTATACCAATATTTGCATATAAAGTGTTTCCACTGCCATTTCTCGCATAATTTTACCGACACAAAAAGATCTCACCTTGTCTAGCGTGTTTTGTTTTGTCGACATTTGGAAAGTTTACTRGCAAATTAGCTGTTTCCATCAGTCCAGTCGTGACATTGTTTATCCGACATGTACATTACTTTACTTGAATAAAAAGGTTGGATGTTTTGCACAATGTTCCACAATTTCCAAATAAGTACATTTTATGACATTCATAGCACATTTGTTTTARATTTTACATAATATTCCATTGATGTTCACATAATGTCTCGGAGGTCCTCAGAACATTTAGGAAAGGTTAAATGTAAGTTTYACCTAACATTTCCACAATATTCTTAGCATGAAATTTTGTAGACTGGAGTAAATCCCCATTATGTTTCTCTCCAGATTTAATGGCCATTCGCATTTGAAGGTGATTGTCACGACTCCCACCGAAGGTGGCTCCCCTGCCTGTTCGGGAGTCGCTCGGCGGTCGACGTCGCYGGTCTACTAGCCGCCACCGATCCCTTTTTCCTTTTCAGTTCGTTTCAACCAGATTCCTTTTCCAATGGCTTCCTCAGGCTGTGACCAGGCGTTAGACATAGTTTCAAGCTTTTATTTTGAAATTTTTCAAAACGCGTCAGTTGTCCTTTGATTAGTTCCTGCGCGCGAGAGATGTAGCTCGACATTTTCTTTCTCTGTAGTATTGAATAGGTTACTGTCCAGTTGAAATATTATCGATTATGTATGTTAAAAACAACCTGAGGATTGATTATAAAAAATGTTTGACATGTTTCTACGAACATTACGGATACTTTTTGGAATTTTCGTCTGCCTTTCAGCACCGGAACGAGCCTGTGGTTTTCTGAACATAACGCGCAAACCAAATGGCGGTTTTTGGTTATAAAACTAATCTTTATCGAACAAAAATAACATTTATTGTGTAACTGGGAGTCTCGTGAGTGACACGATAGGTGGATTAACAACAAGCTAAGCTGTGTTTTGGTATATTTCACTTGTGATTTCACGATTATAAATATTTGTAGTATTTTATTTGAATTTGGCGCTCTGCAATTCAACGGTTGTTTACGAAAATGATCCCGCTAAAGGGATCCGTGCGGCAAGAAGTTTAACAGTAAATTTACAGTAAGTCTAAATTCTGAATTTCTGACAGTATTCATAAATCTGGATGAAAATATTCATAAATCTGGATGGCCTACACATAATACCCCATAATGTCAAAGTGGAATTATGTTTTTAGAAATTAATTAACCAATAAGTATACAAGCCCTTTGTTACGGCAAGCCTAAATACGTTCACGAGTAAAAATGTACTAAACAAGTCACATACTAAGTTGCATGGACTCTGTGTGGAATAACAGGGTTTTACATGATATTTGAATTACTCATCTCTGTACCGAGCAGTGAATTTCAAACACAAAGACCAGGATTTTTYCCCCAGTGCATGGCAAAGAAGGTTACCTATTGGTATATGGGTAAAAAAAAAAAGCTGACACTGAATATCCATTTGAGGATGGTGGTTATTAAATTACACTTTGGATGGTGTAYCAATACACCCAGTCACTACAAAGATACAGGCATCCTTCCTAACTCAGTTGCTGGAGAGGAAGGAAACCGCTCARGGATTTCACCATGAGACCAATGGTGACTTTAAAACAGTTACAGAGTTTAATGGCTGTGATAGGAGAAAACTGAGGCTTGATCAACAACATTGTAGTTACTCCAAATGACAGAGTGAAAAGAGGGAAGCCTGTACAGAATAAAACTATTCCAAAACACGCATCCTGTTTGCAATAGGGCACGAAAGTAAAACTGCAAAACATTTTGCAAATAAATGTACTTTATGTCCTGAATACAAAAGCGTTATGCTTGGGGCAAATCCAACACTACACATCACTGAGTACCACTCTTCATATTTTCAAGATGATGGTGGCTGCATCATGTTATGGGTATGCTTGTCTTCGGCAAGGACTAGGGAGTTTTTTGGGGGTGATGAAAATAAATGGAATATAGAGATAAGCGCAGACAAAATCCTAGAGGAAAATMTGGTTCAGTCTGCTTTCCAAAAGACACTGGGAGACAAATGAACCTTTTACAAGGACAATTATACACTGGAGTTGCTTACCAAGACAACAGGAAATGTTCCTGAATGGACAAGTTACAGTTTAGACTTCCATCAGCTTGAAAATGTATGGCAACACTTGAAAATCCCTGTCTAGCAAAGATCAACAAACAACTTGACAGAGTTTGAAGAATTTTTTAAAGAATAATGTGCAAATATTGTACAGTCCAGGTGTGCAAAGCTCTTAGAGACTTACTCAGAAAGACTCACATCTGTAATTCGTGCCAAAGGTGCTTATACAAAGTATTGACTCAGGGGTGTGAATACTTACGTAAATGAGATATTTCTGCATTTTATTTTCAATACATTTGCTAAAATTTCTAAAAACATCTTTTCACTTTTTCATTTAGGGGTATTGCGTGTAGATGGTTGAGAAAAATAAATACATGTAATTAGTTTTGAGTCCAGGCTGTAACAAAATGTGGAATAAGTCAAAGGGTGTCAATACTTTCTGAAGGCACTGTATCTCTTATAATGTATCCACACTGTTCACACAACCTAATTACATGTTCTAGGAACCATTAAAGAACTCAAAATGGCTGTTCTGTCAACATTCTTGCAACATCAAAGGAACGTTTTTTGCACCCTGATGCAAACATTGTCTGAATGTCAGCACAACTGGGCATATTTTGTGTTTTGGGAACCTATCTCTTGTCCAAGCYCCACAATGTTCCCACAACCTAAATAAACATTATGAGAACCTTTAAAGAACAGACAAACTGTGTTCTGGGAATGTTCTTGTGTAACTTTTTGCACCCTAAAMGAAACATTGTGTATGTAATCATCCGCACAACTGGACAGTTTTTTGTGTTTTGGGAACATATCTTTGTGATGTTCCCACAATGTTCCCACCAGACTGTTCCCATAACCTAATGAAACATTCTGGGAACCTTTAAAGAACAGACAAAATATGTCCTAGGAATGTTCTTGCAACATCGGGTGAATGCTTTATACAAACATTGTATAATCATCAGCACAACTGGACAGTTTTTGATAATTKATCACTATTTTTGATAATATGTACGTATAAGTATATGGATGAGCGATGGCCAAGCGCCATAGGCAAGGTGCAATAGATGGTAAAAATACAGTATAAACATGTGATATGAGTGATGTAAGATATGTAAACATTATTAAAATGGCATTATTTAAAGTGCCATTGTTTACAGTGACTAGTGCTCCATTTATTAAAGTGGCGAGTGATTGGGTCTAAATGTCGGCAGCAGCCTCTCCGAGTTAATGAATGCTGTTTAGCAGTCGGATGGCCTTGAGATAGAAGCTGTTTTTCAATCTCTCGGTCCCAGCTTTGATGCACCTATACTGACCTCGCCTTCTGGATGGTAGCGGTGTGAACAGGCAGTGGCTCGGGTGGTTGTTGTCCTTGATGATCTTTTTGGCCTTCCTGTGACATCAGGTTGCTGTAGGTGTCATAGAGGGCAKGTAGTTTGCCCCCGGTAATGCGTTGTGCAGACCGCACCACCCTCTGGAGAGCCTTGCGGTTGAGGGCGGTGCAGTTGCCATACCAGGCGGTGATACAGCCCGACAGGATGCTCTCAATTGTGCATCTGTAAAAGTTTATCAGGGTTTTGTGTGACAAGACAAATTTCTTCAGCCTCCTGAGGTTGAAGCGRCACTGTTTCTCCTTCTTCACCACACTGTCTGTGTGGGTGGACCATTTCAGTTTGTCTGTGATGTGTACGCCGAGGAACTTAAAACGTTACACCTTCTCCACTGCCGTCCCTTCGATGTGGATAGGGTGGTGCTATAAAACAATTAATCAAATGGCCACCTGGACTATTTGCATTGACCCCCCCCCCTCCTTTTGTTTTAACACTGCTGCTACTCRCTGTTTATTACCCATGCATAGTCGACCACCCCTACAAATTACCTCAACCTGTGGCGCTGCACATTGATTCAGTACCGGTACACCCTGTATATAGCCTCGTTATTGTTATTTTATTGTGTTACTTTATATTAAATTTAAAAAACAATTTTCTTAAAACTGCATTGTTGGTTAATTAAGGGCTTGTGAGTAAGCATTTCACAGTAAGGTCTACAGCTGTAGTATTCGGCTCACGTGACAAATACAATTTGAATTTGAATTCCCAAACTGGCCCTCATACCATCATGGCCACCTAATCATCCCCAGCTTCCAATTGACTCACTGATCCCATGTAACTGTTCCCCAAGTCGTTGTTGTAAATGARAATGTGTTCTCAGTCAACTTACCTGGTAAAATAAATAAATACAAAATTGTCTGAAACTGCTGTAGCTTTGCCAGAGCAGATGCCATTCCTGMCATTTTTACCTCTATATTTGGGCACTGGCCCAGATAAATATGATCCGTGTTGATTAGCAATTCTTGAAACCCCTTGTGGTTCCCTGATAAAAGGAGACCTTCGATATACAATGAAAGGATGCCGATATAATGTAATACATCCCCATGTCTGTAAACACCAAATCCATTCAAACCTCTTACCATCACTTTAAGACACTTTAAGAAATACATATTTATTTTCAAGAATCAAGTGCTTAATCACTGCAAAAGGAAGTGAAAATCTGAATAATACATAACATAGTCAGAGATGTTTCCCTCCTTTCCATTCATCCACCAATTATATCTATTGTCTTCCCTGTCTCTCTGTGATTGAGAGTAACTGTCTCCGGTGGAAACTTCAAAGCAAATTTTATTGGTCACATACACACATTTAGCAGATGTTATTGCGGAARTAGTGAAATACTTGTGTTCCTAGCTCCAACAGTGCAGTAGTATCTAACAATTCACAACAATACACACAAATCTAAAAGTAAAAGAATGGAATTAAGAAATATATAAATATTAGGACGAGCAATGCCGGAGTGGCATTGACTAAAATACAGTAGAATAGAATACAGTATATACACATGAGATGAGTAAAGCTGTATGTAAATATTATTAAAGTGGCCAGTGATTCCCAAGTTATAGACTGTTTTCTCTGCTACCGCATGGCAAGCGGTACCGGAGCACCAAGTCTAGGACCAATAGGCTCCTCAACAGCTTCTACCCCCAAGCCATAAGACTGCTGAACAATTAATAAAATCACCACCGGACAATTTACATTGATCCCCCCCCCTCCTTTTWGTRCACTGCTGCTTTAGTGCGCTGTTTATTATCTATGCATAGTCACTTCACCCCACCTACATGTACAAATTACCTCAACTAACCTGTACCCCCGCACACTGACTCGGTACCGGTGCCCCCTGTATATAGCCTCATTATTGTTATTCTTATTGTGTTACTTTTTTATTGTATTACTTTTTATTTTAGTCTACTTGGTCAATATTTTCTTAACTCTTCTTGAACTGCACTGTTGGTTAAGGGCTTGTAAGTAAGCATTTCACGGTGAAGTCTACACTTGTTGTATTCAGCGCATGTGACAAATAAAGTTTGATTTTATTTTATTTGATTCCATGTCTATGCATATAGGGCAGCAGCCTCTAAGGTGCAGGTTTGAGTAGCCTGGTGGTAGCCAGCTAGTGATGGCTATTTAACAGTCTGATGGCCTTGAGATAGAAGCTGCGGGGTATATCATGCAGGGTAAATGACGTGTGGCTCTAAATCGATGAAAGGCAGGATCATGTGCTTAATCACCCAGGTGTTAGCCAGAGGGATGGAGCAGGTGGATCAGAGCCCTATGGAGAGACGGGGAGGGAGAGAGTGGCCCGACTCTGCCCAGAGAGGGAAGGGGGATGGAGGGCACACACTGATCACACTGGGATACTCTGCTGATCCTCGCTCACTCACACTCTTAGAAGTCTCTCTTAGAGTCTCTGGCTCACTCTGTAGTGGAGGTGTTCTTGAGGACACACACAGTTGTGCAGAACACATATGAAACAGTATAAGACACAAAGCTCACATTTTCAGTCAAGGGATTCACGCGTGGGCACACACACACACACACACACACACACACACACACACACACACACACACACACACACACTTTCTCTTACACCCACTCCCACACCCATCCACACACAACAGTAACATGGGTGTAAAAGTCCAAGCATGGGCCATAATTGAGCTCTGTTGAGATCCTCTCCAGTCCAGAGTGGGGAAACTGCTCTCCTCTCATCTCCAGAGCTGGCCTCTCCTCCTCTCCACCCACACTGGTCTGTGGCTGGCTGGTCTGTGGCTTGCTGTGGGTCATTATGAGTGATGCAGCTGCTTCAGAAGGCCTTGGCTTAGCCCAGCAGGCTGTGGATCAATCAGCTGATGTCTGAGGGAGACAAGCCCTCAAATGTTCCCAGGCCCCACACAGCCCTGCCAGTGTTCAGCCTCACAGCCTGTCAATCCCACTCATATCCCTCCATTTGGCTTCTGCTTCCTGTTGATCTGTTTGTATGTCTGTTCCGCTCAGCTGAAGAAGTAAGTGGATTCCTTCACCCGTTGTAGATCAAAGTTGGCTGGGTGAGAAGAACAGAACACAGAGCCTCATGTTAGTGAAAAGTGGTAGGACGTAGTGGAGGATACATTAATGGGTGAGGATTACCTACGTTTTGATCTGTCAAATCTAATATCCATCTCTATCGTCGGATCAACAGTGAACTCAACTCTGAAAGTTTCCCTGATACATGGATGTTGACATCTATAGATGTTGTATAGGAGTCAATGTTTCCCCTACCATTATATAGGTAAAGCCAGACTCTGTTGACTGTAACCTGTCATGTGTTTGTGTAGACGGGCCTGTCTGTCAAGGTGTGCAGCGTCACTTTGCTGTGCTGTGGAGGGCAACATAGAGCAGGAGAAGGTCCACCCACCCATTAATTTAATTGATAGTGGGACTACGGTATGATACTGTCATGACGTTGGATTGATTAATGTGACAACTGCTGTTCATCGAATGATTAACTGTTTATATTACGTGATTAAATGAATCAGGTAAATATTAACTCAGTAACCTGGGGCACCATGGGAAGGTTTGGTTTTATTGAGTTTCTATTTCCCAAATTAATTTTAATTTTACAACAGTCGCTAATTAATTAATTTCMTCTACAGTCTCATTCTGAACGTCGCATAATCCGGGAATCTGCACAAACCCGAGTCCCACTAAATAAGTTCGTACCACACAAATTGAGATGATTATTTATTTACTAATAAGCTAAAATGATAATATAAGATACACATACACTCAGTCTAGGCTATTGATTAGAACTTAGTACAATGAAACAGGTCCCTAGCGGATCAACACAATATGACACGTGTTACACAAAATGAACTGTCATGGTTAAGAAACCATTCGCCACGTCGGCGGTGGAGAAGTATTTGGCGTTTGCCACCTTTGGCAACTCTTGGTTGAGCTGTGTCATTGGCCAATGAGACAACGGAACCAGCTTTTTGAGTTGTCTATAGTCAAAGGTAAGACGCCATTTACCAGTTGGTTTCAGAACAGGCCACACGGGAGCACTGCACGTACTGTTACATTCCCTGATTATCCGTTTAGCTAACAGGGAGTCGAAAATCTCTTGTACCGCTGTGTACGCTGCAAGCGAATTTTGTATTGTCTCACAAACGTAGGAGCAGCTCTGGGTGGCTTAGGAATACGCACCACACACCGCAAAATACGCACCACACACCGCAATCCAGCGAGTCTGTCGACCAGATCKCACTGTGTTTGTTATACAATTCTCTCAACTGATGCTGTTCAGTGTCATTAACAAGTGCATCGCCTCCGACAGTAGTTGTACTACCTGTGCATGGAAACCAGGATATGGTTTGATGACATTGTGCAGGTCTTCATCGTGTGGTGACGGCATGTCAAGGGTGGGAGAATCATTGGTGGTTACCTCACAAGAGTGTACCTCACATGCAGGACGAGATGCGATATCGTCCTCCGTGACGATGGAATATACTAACAGGTTGTTGTCAGAAATGACATCCGGCCTGAACGTCGATGTGTCATCAAGTGGCAATACGGGAGTTATTGCGATGCTTTTGATGGACAAGTAAACAGCGTACCTCCCTCGCCACCTAGGTCTAGAGAGGACGGAAGAGCCCCTATCACGGGAACAAGTTCAAAATCATGGAAGGAGTAATCAATCAATGTTCCTAGCTGAGTGTGCCGAGGAATGGAAATATCCGCTTGAGTCAAATTCTGTACCAGGAGGTAAGTGGATCTAGCGTTTAGTTCCAACAGCGGGTTGACATTGATAGTTAGCCCCAAGTCGAATAGTCACATAGAGGGTTGGAAGAACGCAGTGGTGCCTTCCATCCGGTAGCCGGGCGCCAGGTTCAGTCTTATGAAATCTCTGTGGTTCTTTCCGGAATCACCATGGTGGACTCAGTTATGACCTTGCAAGCTTCAGGAATAGTCTGCCCGGATGCCATTCGCACYGGGTTGAAAGACAAGGCATGTTGGTCTGGCTGCACCACAGACCAAAAACTTGGTGTATGGTATCGAGTTTAACACCCAATCTTACCAAAATGTCCCCTCCCACATAGACTGTATGTGGGAGTTCCGCGACAACCAGTGGGTAGTGAGATACTTCCTTGGTTCCAATGCGGATTGATAGAGCACACACCCCAATAGCGGTGAGTGTCGTCAGGGGAGTCATTCCCAGTGGAAATCTGAACGTTTTCRGAAAAAGGGGATGGCAGTTAGCCGTTTTCGAAATTGCATTGAACATTTACAAACTGATTGCGGATTTTTCCGACCAGGTTTCCAGTATGGCATCCTCAACCATAGTGCTGTTTAGGCACACGCCCCCTATCAGAGGAGGGTGGTAAGTGTTGGCTGGTGAATCACCCAAGCTACACAGGAAAACCTCATGCTTGGTTAAGTTCCGAGTTGAACTTGTCACCTTGTCATTTGCCACCAATGGCAGACTCATGACCAAGTGCACCTTGGTTGCGTCAGTTGCTGACGTCGAACCCACATCGTTGCTCAATGTATGGCATGTAGCCTTGGAAGAATGCAGTGAAGTCAACGGAGTTGGCATAGTTATTTGTGACCAGATTTGGTTGGTTTTCCAATCCATTATCGGTACCAAATCGTCAATTAAATCTATCACAATCAGCATCCGTTCGGTGTCAATGCTAGTCACGTACACAGGGTGGATCAGTGACACACTTTCGAAGTTGAGTTTAAGTTGGAGACGCTTGGTTAGGGGCGAGGTAGCTTGAGTGAAACCTTGAAGATTTGTGTCACAACGTTCCGTTTTCTACCAACGTTTTGCTGGGTCCAATGCCCTTTTTAGTTCATCCAGCAAAATTTCAGATATGAGGGAAATTGTCGAACCCGAATCTATCAGAGCATCACAGGTCAAACAGTCCTCCAAGACTGCTCTAAGGTTCGAGTTGGTTTTTCTCATCATATCTGTGTCGATCTTCAAGACAGATAACCCACCTTCGTGACCCAGTGGGTCCTCTATCGGAATAGGAGAGGAATCATCTGTTGCAACGCTGCTTCCCTTGTGCGTCTTCACATTCGTATCAAAGTCTGTAGACAAAACCTGCAGGCTTGTGTCTAGAACGAGCGGTCCCTGGACAGGGATTTGAGTGAGRGCAGGGGTAATGGGAATGTTGACGTCCTCACTAATTGCGTGAATTTCGGCGGACAACAATTTTACGCCTAGTCATCCTTGTCCTCTTTCTCAAAAGATTTCCATTGCAGCACATCTCTTATCAGAGCTTTTATATCGTTTAAGTTAGCATTTAGATCGTTGTTGAACACTTTGTTGCCCTTGTTACGCTCTTGTTAGCCCTTGTTATGCTTGCTAACCTTGTGTCCTGACCCTTTGTGAGGGTTAGGTGCAGGCACGTATCGGCCAGGTCGATCTCTACAGGACCTGTTAGGTTGGGGACGTTCATCATAGCTATTGTTACTGCGGTGGTTATCGGTGTGGTGGTTACTTGGTAGCCACGCCCTTTGTGTGTCATCTTTTACCACACCTGTCCCTGATACCGCACCTTCCAATTGGAGCGATGGTTCCCGCCCAAGCTCAAAAATTGAGCTGTCCGGGCTTTTAGCCCAACTTGCTTTTGATGCTTCAAAAGCGGTGCTTGCAAGGTCTTGGAGTGTCGAAATTGGCAAACCAACGTGGGCAGTAGGGCCCAAGTTGTTGATGAAGTTGGGAAACATGTTTGACAGAAACAGCTGTTTGAATGGTAATAGGTCTTCCATTTCTGTTTCAGTGAGCATGCCAAAGTAAGCTGAAGGAAGCCTATGATAGTAGGTTTGTGGGTGTTCATTTCGAGTTTGTTTGATATTGCTAGCCAACGAGCTGTCGTGTTTGCGAGTCGCAGAACCACTGAATTCTATTTTCAAAACCGTGGCAAGTTTAGCTTAGTTGTTTTGCACATGTTGCTCTTGTGGACGGATGAACCTTGTCATGTGTCTGTTGGACGTTCGCTTCAGCAGGTAGAGCCTGTCGGCATTCGTAGTGTTTGGGTAGCCATCCAAGGCGTCCTCTATGTCTGCTAAGAATGTCTCAGTGTCGTTTGGCTTTCCTGGAACGGGGTCAAAGAGGCGGAAGTTTTTGACAATTTTGTCCAAGCGATCTCTGCCAAGAGCGTGGGGAGCATCTGCACCCTCCTGTTGGGAATTTTGGGCCGAAAGGCCAAGAGGGAAAAGTCAAGCTCTGGTTGTGTTGGCGAGGAGGCACCATGTCACTCTGGGCCGAATGGCCAAGAGGAAAAGGCTGACATCTCCTGTCGTCTACATTCCCTCGTTCCCTGAGCTCCGGATGTGAGCTAGGTTGCTTGGTTCGGTCGTCCCACGATAACGCGTGACTGTTCTGGAGTTCCTCCAGATGATACCTAAGGGTGGTATTCTGCTGCATCGCAGAGTCCACCTGGGAGTTGAGGATGTTTATTTTAGACACATAGGTGTTAGCACTTACTTCACTTGGCCTCATACTTTTCTGTCATGGTTTGCAGGGAGAGGTCTCCAGTGTGGAGCGAGAGATCCAGTGATGAGATGTCCTCCTTTTGCTTAGAGGTCACGTTTTCCAACTTTCTCACCTGGTCTTCTCATCCTTCATTAAATCAGCGACTTCGAGGAGTTCTGCTGTTTTGTCATCCAACTTGGTCATTGTGTTCTTTAACTGATGTTCTTTGGTCTGCAACTTTTGGAATAGAACATTATTGATTTGAATGGTTTCATTCAAAACTGTTTGCCCGAGCATCAAGTTGCTCGTCCCTGTTTTTAGCTAGCTCGTCAAATTCATCTAGTTTTGCGTGGACTTCATTGTATTTAGTTTTGGCTAAAACTAGTTGTTCCTGTAGAATACAGACTTGGTCAAGAGTTTGTTCGCGTTCTTTGTCATAAGTGTTAGCCAGAACCTTCAATTGATCTTTTCTCAAACGCAGTTCCTCGACTAGCAGTAGCTTGTCTTTTTCGGCTTTTAACGCCAACTTCCTGGTTCTCTCCAGCTGTCCCTTGAACTCCACAGCTTCCTGCTCGTGCCTCTGCTGGGCACTGAGGTTTTGGACCACTGTCCATCTCTGCTGGTGGACATAGTTGAGGGCTAAACTGTAGAGAACCTTCACAAGGCCTGTGCCTGATGGTCTATTTTGGAGAGTGTCTGTCGCAATGTCTGCATTTTTTCCGCTTATGGCATCTAAATCCAACATTTTCAGCCCCTCGGCATAGTTAGGATTTGCATCGCTGCTGAGGTCAGCGATCAATCTTTCCGTGGGTGAAGGTTCACTTATTAGACGGGGAAAGGGTGGAAACCCATCTGATAGTGTGTTCATTATTATGATTATCAG
Source organism: Salvelinus sp. IW2-2015 (assembly GCF_002910315.2). Classification (NCBI taxonomy): domain Eukaryota; kingdom Metazoa; phylum Chordata; class Actinopteri; order Salmoniformes; family Salmonidae; genus Salvelinus; species Salvelinus sp. IW2-2015. The sequence goes on from NC_036866.1 coordinate 14,494,233, forward strand.
TTATTTACATTTATGTAAAGTTTGGGTTTTGAGCTGGAAGCTGCAAACACGATTTAAATCAGTTTATAAATGTCAATGAATCATCAAGACTGGGCCAGTAATGTGGAAGTTGGGCTATTAACTTCACTAGGGTAGGGGGCAGCATTGGGAAATTTGGATGAAAAGCGTGCCCAAATTAAACTGCCTGCTACTCAGCCATAAAAGCTAGAATATGCATAGTAGATTTGGATAGAAAACCCTCTGAAAAGTTTCTAAAACTGTTTGAATGATGTATGTGAGTATAACAGAACTCATATGGCCTGAGCCACTCCTTAAATGCAAATGAATTACTTAAAAATCTTACAATGTGATTTTCTGGATTTTTGTTTTAGATTCCGTATCTCACAGGTGAAGTGTACCTATGATAAAAATGACAGACCTCTACATGCTTTGTCAGTAGGAAAACCTGCAAAATCGGCAATGTATCAAATACTCTTCTCCCCACTGTATGTATCTTGCTACACAATTGGTATGGAATTAACACGGTGCGCCATATATGTTGTGACGTTGGATTATGTGGTCCACGGTAACGTGACCCGAACAGGCCAGTCATGACTGTGACGACCCTCCCACCCTGTCTGCCGTATTCTCTCTTGTTCTTGTTTCCTTATTAGGATGCCGGTGGGCGGAGTTGGGAGGTTCGTCAGCTACATGGGAAACACCTGGGTCCAGTGTGTCCCAGGATAAATACACCACTTCCCCATTCATGGAGGAGACTCTCTCCATGCAGACACCTTTACAGATTTTGTTGTGTATCTTGGTGGTTTTTTGGTTGTTTGCTTTGGCACCTTTCAACACCCTGCATTATCACATTCATGCATGCTAAACACTCACACTACTGATTACACACACCATTGTATATTGTACTTAGTTAATTTATTTAATAAATACATGTTTTGTTATTCCTAATCTCCACGTGGTCTCCCTTTTGTTACGGGCTTTGAGCCGGTTCGTGACATGACAATACTGATTCTGTATTTCAGAGTGGGGGAAATTACAGCTAGGCTAGGCACTCACTCTGTGCATAGCTGTTCTATCTTAACTACTACATGTACTGTATGATGGTGAACCTATTATGTGAGAGGAACAAAATTATCCGATTATATTGTATAACAGCCATGGTCAACCGGGGGAACCGAGACCAGTCCGCTGGTTTTGCAGGAAATTAGCTTTAAAACTGCTACGTTGTCTCTCCGCCCCATAACATATGTATAATTGCAGAAGATGTCCTTTAAAACTGCAAAATGTTGTCTCAGGAAACAACAGTTTGAACAGTTTGGGGTCGCGTGAGTTACTATGCCAGTAAATGACAATATCCACCCAGACCTTTGCCTCATAAGACATTTGTGTGACCGGATCTTCCAAAATAGTACTTGAGTACCTCTGTTGTATAACAATGTCCAGCTAGTATTCATTCACTGTATCCTGTTAGAGGAGACAGCCAGGGGTTACCTTGGTGATGGCCTCTGTGTGGTTCGGACATAAAGCAGACCACCACACCTGCCTGAGTCATGTAAGCAGATTATGCATGGTGGATGGAGGTGGGAAGACAATTAATGGTAATCAATTTTATGCAATTCAGCTGCTGGTACCAACCATCCTCTACAGATGGACAGAGAGGTTACACAACCACAAAAGCCTCCTTCAGAACTGACGGGAGGGCAGATGTGGTGCTGACATCTGACGCTGTAATCAATCATCTTCTGTGCTGTGGGGATTATACCTGGGATCTGATGGACAGAATACACAGGTTGCGTAGGATGCAGAGAGAGAGAAAGACAGAGAGAGAGACAGCGATATAGAGAGAAAGAGGGAGAGCGATACAGAGAGAGCGAGAGACAGATGTAGAGAGAGAGAGAACGATGCAGAGAGATAATTTGGGGCACTTGCCTCTCCTAGGGGCTAGGGAGAAAATGGGTCTTTCCACAAAATCATCTGTAGCGTCCGAATTATAACCCCTCCATGGAAAGATGAGAATGTCACAAACACGATGGTGTTCTCCGTTTTGCTCTATGACTCCCATAAKCGTCTTGGGACTCGACTGAAGTTGGAACAGCCGATCTGCCAACTTCTGTCTGTATCATCGGAACAGTTTGGGCTACATGCTAATCTGTATAAAGGTGAGACTGTCACAAACACGTACATGTTGGTTGTTTTACTCTAGGACGCCCACAGGCCTCACAAGACTCATCTGAAGGTGCCCTGGTATGAAAACATGAATGGAAGTACAGTGCATTCCTTATTGTAAAATTGATTAAATCGTTTTTTCCCCCCCCTTATCAATCTACACACTGTCGTGTCTTTGCCATCATTAAACTGAAGACTGTTAGTTTATCAAATCAATTCTCTGTAATTATTATTACGTGATAAACTAATCATGTAAATGTAATTAACTTGGAAGTCCAGGCACCAAGGAAAATATTCAGATTACAAAGTTATAATTTTCCTAATATAACTTTCAGATATTTTTATATCTGATCAATTAGTCTTCTAATTAATGAATTATTCTTTACCTCACGTTAGTCTCATTCCAAACGTTGTAAATTGTTGGTTATCTGCACGAACCCAGTCTTCGCTATTAATCATCCATACATCAATTGTCTCAATCATTTATGTATTAACTAACCAAATAATTACAGAAATGCACACACAAACAGAGTAGATCTGGTTACAAGGAAATGATAGGGGATGTGCCCTAGTTGTCACGTTCGTCGTATGAATTGRACCAAGGCGCAGCGTGGTATGCATACATTCTTTATTATATTAAGAATGAACACTGAACAAACTAACCAAAATAACAAAACGTGAAGCTATACAAAAGAGTGCTGACAGGCAACTACACATAGATAAGAACCCACGAACACCAAAGGGAAAATGGCTACCTAAATATGATCCCCAATCAGAGACAACGATAAGCAGCTGCCTCTGATTGGGAACCATATCAGGCCAACATAGACATACAAATCACCTAGACCTACAAAAACTCTAGACATACAAAAACCCCTAGACAATACAAAAACGAACGTACCCACCCTAGTCACACCCTGACCTAACCAAAATATAAAGAAAACAGATATCTCAGGTCAGGGCGTGACACTAGTGGGCTAAACAGGCATCTCCCGGGTGGCGCAGTGGTCTAGGGCACTGCATCGCAGTGCTAGCTGCGCCACCAGAGTCTCTGGGTTCACGCCCAGGCTCTGTCGCAGCCGGCCGCAACCGGGAGGTCCGTGGGGCGACGCACAATTGGCATAGCGTCGTCCGGGTTAGGGAGGGTTTGGCCGGTAGGGATATCCTTGTCTCAGTATGTAATAAAATGTATGCACTCTACTGTAAGTCGCTCTGGATAAGAGCGTCTACTAAAATGTAAATGTAAATGACGGCTTGTTAGACGAAAGGGAAGTGGGTTTAGACTGAGAAAGGCGGGAATTACGCAAATTAATCACTACACACTTGATAATTCTAACAATTGAAATGTTAATCCTTTGCACATGAACGCTCACTCATTCGGGAATAATTGCAATCAGTATATATATTTACGCTCAGTGTGTTGTCGTGATCCCTGTTGGAAAGTTTGTTTCTGTTGGAGAGTTTGTCCGCCCCCTCTCTCTCTGCCGTGTTTAGAATGGATAGTTCAAAGTAACATTCAKCAATGTTGTTATAGAATAGATGTTTCGGCGGTTGTCGGCCTTCGCATTCACGGGTACATAATTTCTAGCTGCAGACTAGTAATTAGTATCGAAGAGTAGCTCTTATTCTGTCGGATCGATAGTCTCAGAGTTTAACCACGTGGTATGGTTAAAAGATTCAGCAATCTACTCAAACCTTAACTCCCTCTGTGATGAGGTACTGGTCTCTACTCAAACCTTAGCCCTCTCGTAATTGAGGTAGGCTTGGTCTGAAGAGGATTTTCATGGGTGAGGGTTATATTCGTAACAGCAGAATGGGGCTGTCCCATGACACCAGGTCAGTGTCTGTGCTCATGGGGCGGGCCCATGACCTAGTTAACTCCAAAGGGAATTGGAGTTTCCTTCATTAAACAGTTTATAATCACATCGCATAATTTCAAATAGTTTCATATTTACTCATTCATTTTATACAACAATTAGATGCAAGCCACATAACCGACAGAGTTATGGTAATGTGGCTGTACTGTATTTCCTGAGGTCACCAAATTGTACAAAACGGACCAGTTCGTAGCTGGCTACTTCACCGACCGTTTATACCTTCTCCAGAACATGGATATTGTTCAGTTCTCAAGTTCTCTGATGTGGAAGAAGTTCCTTTGTTCTCCCTATGAAAACTCACTCTATACTCTGGCCATGAGGAGAGAAAACTCCTCTAGGAATTGATGACCTGCCCAACAGAGCCTGGGTGTAGGGGGAAGAGAGAGAGGCGGTGAGATAGAGAGGGGGGATGGTGCAGAGAGAGGGGGATGGTGCTCGCTGCACCCAAAGAGGGCCATGTCATGACAGTCCACCCCTTGTGGTTTGGATCGTGATTATCCTGCAAGTTACAAATCAACATAAAAATAATGACCACGTGATGTCCTGTTTGTAGATCATCGTTGCGGTCCCCTCTGGTGGTTGAACTTGGTAGGCTCTCTGAAGGCCGAGCAGTCCACCACAAGGATGGGCAGTTGATRTCCGGTTGATGATCGCCGTTGCGGTCCCCTCTAGTGGTTTACCTTGGTAGGTTCCCTGGAAGCTGCAAAGTACCACAGGAAGGGCCAGGGGATGTCCTGGTTGGTGATCGCCGTTGAGGTCCCCCCCTCTGGTGGTTTACCTTGGTAGGCTCTCTGACAGCGGGGCATGCCGCCACAAGGATGGGCAGTGGGTGTCCGGATTTGGGATCGCCGTACCGGACCCGTCATCTGGTCGTCCAGACTGGAAGATCTGGGCAGTAACTTAGGCAGATGTTAACAACGCACACACACTCATGAAATATATATAATTACATTCATTCCCCAATGAGCGGCRTTGTGGTACTAAGTGATGGTTGTATGGGGACTTTGTTTATGGCTCGATCACTTCCTAAGTGTCAAAGGAACTGAACCAAAAAGGAATGAAAGCATAAACAAAAGATATACAAAATATAGTGGCATATGGCAAAATAACTATCATGGCATTGTCTCTAATGCCATATCTAGGGTTTTCCTACTTGGTGTGTTGCTTAGGCACTATCCTAAGTTGATAACTATATGATAAGTCTCCAGCTGTAAGGCACTAGTTTTGGGCAGTCTACAGGGATGACCTATGGACTTCTGGGAAGAAAACCGGTGAGTGCTGTAGAGTCAAAGGCCTCAAAGTAAATGTTCAACTTTACTAAGGCTGGTGTTTTGCTTGGACCATTAAGTGATCCTAGCATAAATCCTAATTGGATGTTCCGTTGTGCATGTGCGTTTATGCTTACACAAGCGCACATGTCAAGGGAAGAAAACCAAGTATCCTGGCAGATTACCACTTGTTCAGAATGAGTCTGACGTAGTCAGGTAATTTTCAGGTCAATGCCTGGAGGTCAGTCAGAATTGGTGTCGAGGGAGTCTGTAGTGGTTTTACTACTAGTCACTGTGTCTTCCACTGTTGTAGTGGCGATAGGTATGAAGAAGTCTATTTCATAGCTTTTTTATCCTGAGGAGCTGACCTCAGGACTGAAGTACTCTTTAAGTATTGGACCAGTCGTTCGTGGTGTGATCATGGTTTATGACTTCTAATAATTTTCCTCCCGAATGGAGGATTCTATTTATTAGTGGCATGTGTGTTAACCATTGGAAGAGTGCACTGGAGATTCCCTTCCTCGTGTTGCACTCTGAGTGACTCCTAACTACTATGTCGCTCTTGTCAAGGGTAATTTGATTGGTTAGGTCTCGAACCTTCTTACTGATTGTAGCTGGACTGACTGTTGCTGGTATTGGTACTGGTACTCAAGTGGACCAGTTATCCTACCGATTTGTTCTGAAATATTATTCAACCGGAACACATAATTGGAGCATTTTACTAGTTGTATTGTAGTTGAACCTACACATGGCAAGGAATGATTATTGTTGCCATTTGTTTTGGAGGTGGACAAGTCCACTGGACTTCCTTTACGACCAGTGTGGTACACCTCGGTACTATCTTAGATGTGTTATAAGATAATCCCCGTCTAGGGGCCTGTCTGCTCCTCACTGTTCTCATAGGGGAGTTTACAACTAGATTTGATTCATGCTCTGGCGGCCTTGTACGGTATTGTCCGTAGTCTCGACCCCCCCCCCACCGGCGTCGATGAGGCTCATCATGGGTCTGGGCTACCTTTCCCCCCCATTGTGTCTCGGAACGCCCCCACCAGCGGGTGGTGTTGGTGTCCGAGGCGCAAACAAAAAGGTCGGACCCTATGTACGAGTTGTCAGCGGCCGCGTTGTTATGAGAATGGCTGTAACCTTTCAACCAAATCTCCTGGTGTTTGTGCTTCAAAACGCTCAGTGGCTGTCGAGGCCTGTCAGTCACCACCACGTCCACGTGTGGCAACCTCTTCAGTACCTGCRAACTGAGACGAGGATATCGGTCTGTGATATCGCAAAGTGTTTCACCAGTGGGAGTCATCGGGTCAGTTGCTGGACTGACACCATTAGTGTCATTGTAAGGGGTGACAGTCCCCCACAAAGCGGAAGATGTATCATCGGAAGCAAAGTATACTCTGCGCATCAATGTTTTTCTTGCTGAGACGGCCACAGTGCTTGCGGAAGTGTCCGAAGGGCAAGAGAAGTTCATCTTCACTACCATATTGCACGACTGCAAGGAGGAGGGAAGTTGCTCATTCACAGAGACAGCTGGCTCGAAATCATGAAAAGCATGGTCAATCAGGTTGGCTGATGGAATGTGTCGAAATATCGTAATATCTCCTTGGATCGGATTCTGCACCAAGAGGTTTCTAAACGTATTTTTCCCAAGGGGTGCTTTCTACAGATACCCCTCGTGAATGACTGTATTGCAGCTAGCGTTAGGGGAAGACAGTGTGGTCAGTGGAGAAGGCACTGTGGCCTGTGACCATACCTGGTTGGTTTTCCAATCCATCAATGGGAGTAACCGATCCATCAAGTCTGCTCCAAGTAGCATGGGTACAGTTTCGAGGCTGGTAACATACACAGGCTGAACGAGCGATACGTCCTGGAAGTGTAGTTTCAGCATGACTCTCAATGATAGTCTGAGTGACCCATCGAAGTGTTGTGTCGCATCATTCCACTTTTAACCAACATTTAGTTTGCTTCAAAGCCTTTTTGAGATCATCGAACAATGTTTGAGAGATGAGTGATATTGTCGTGCCCGAATCGATTAGCGCATGACAAGTTAAGCAGTCCTCCAGGACTGTTTCCAGGTATGGGCGTTTAGATTCATGTTTAGTGGACATATTCCCCACAAAGTGGAGTGGTCATTCGCAACGACGTGATGTGCCATTTCTGTTCAAGGTGGAAGCAGGTCGACTTTTCAGATTTTGTGTGGGCTTGGCTTTAACAAARCACTTTTTGTGGGTTGGGTGCAGGAACATAGCGAACAGATTGATTGTAGTGGTAGTCGTTTTGATTGCGACGTACTTTACAGTTATTTTGACCGCGGAGGTTATTGGAATCGTGGTTTCGTGGTAGAAACCGTTGTTGTGCGTCATCTCCCAACGCTCCAATACCTGATAATGCACCCTCTAACTGGAGTGAGTGCTCCTGGTCAAACTTCAAAACCGAGTGGTCAGGGCTCTTAGCGTTGTGCACTTTTGATGCCTCAAATTCTGTGCTTGCAAGCTCTCTGAGTTGTAAAATAGGCAAGCCAACATGGGCTGCAGTAGGTAATGAAGGTGGGATACATGTTCGACAGAAACATTTGTTTGAATGGTAACAGTTCCTACATTCCTGTTTCAGTGAGTAGGCCAAAGTAAGCTGAACGAAGCCTATGACAGTAAGCTGTGGTTGTTCGTTCCGAGCTGGTTTGACGGTATTAGCCAGTGAGCTATCGTGTTTGCGAGTCGCAGAACCACTGAATTCTAATTTCAAAGCTGTGGCAAGTTTAGCGTAGTCATTTAGCACGTGTTGCTGTTGTAGACGAATGAACCTCGTCTCTTTCGACGACTTCCTCCAGATGGTACCTAAGGGTGGTATTCTGCTGCATTGCGGAGTCCACTTGAGCGCTTAGAGTACTGATTTTGTCACGTGAGTGTCGCACTTGCTCCTTTCGGTCTCAAACGTATCTGTCATGGTTTGAGTACGGAGCGAGAGATTCAGTGATGAGATTTCCTCGTCTTGCTTAGAAATCAATATTTCCATCTTCATCACCTGAGTTCTCTCATCATTCATTTGGTCAGGGACTTCAATGAGTTCTGCTGTTTTGCCATCCAACTTTGTCATTGTGTTCATTAACTGATTGTCTTTGGTCTGCAGCGTTTTGAGTAGAACCGTGTTACTTTGAGTAACGTTCAACAAAACTGCATGCATGTTATCAAGTTGAGCGCTCCGGTTGGTAGATAACTCTTCAGATTTATCTAGTTTGGCGTGGACCTCATCGTATTTAGTTTTGGCTAAATCGAGTTGTTCCTGTAGCATATGATTTTGTTCCTGTGGAAGACGATTTTGTTGAAGCGCTTATGCTTGTTCATCATCATACGTTTTTGCAATTACATTTATTTGTTCAGTTTTCGAGCGCAGTTCCATAGCTAGCAGAATTTTTCCCTTTTCTGCATTTGTCATTGGTTTCCCGGTTCTATCCGCCTGTCCCTTTATGTCTACCGTTACCTGCTCGTGCTTCAATTGTGCACTGCAGTATTGGACCGATGCCAATCTCGGATGGCAAGACATAAGGGCTAGACTGGAGAGAACCTTTACGAGGCCTGAGCCCGATGGTTGACTTAGGAGAGCGTTGTTGTTATTCTGTTTTTCCGCTAATGGCATAATTAGGGTTGGTATTGCTGCTGAGGTCAGAGACCAATCCATTTATGGGTGGAGGTTCACTAATTAGCGGGCGAGTGGGGACTACCCCCTCTGATAGCTTGCACATTATTAGAACATTTGAAAGGAAAAATGTTTTTCCTAATTTTCCAAAGTTTGGATTTGGAATATGTTGGGAGCTGCAAAGATGATTTTAATCTATTTATAGACGTTAATGAACCATCAGTACTGTACCAGTACTGTGGGAGTTGGCCGTGAATGAATTTGCAAAAGCAAATTGAATTAATCAATGATAATGATTAATCATACCTGGATAGGCTATCTGGGAATTAAACTTTAAATTAACCTGGTAAGTTGGTTCATCTAGGTTACTATTGCAAAGTTTAAGATGTCTCAATTAATTGGAAGAACCTAGAAAGGTATGTTCGACAATTTAAATAATTAAATTGAATGAGACAATGATATCCAAGCAATTGAAATTGCTGGATTATCATAAAAGTAACCAGTAGTTTCAATGTTAGTGTACATTCACCACTATGGTACACTTCCCCCTAAGGCCAAAGCCACATGTCCATACTTCTTTTTCCAAGAGGTGTACTGGCGACTCTTCACCACCAGCGATGGTAGAATTCTGAAATTAGACGGAAGTACAAAGGGCGGGACTTCCTGCGCGCAAGGCGAAGGAATTTAAATGGTACACAGGAAGAGAAAATAATGTTTCCCCTTTGTTAGCTTAGCATCTCGTGCAAGCTAATCCTACTTTGTTCAGAAATATCACTTCCAAGCACAAAATAGGGTCCTTTCACCATGGAAAGGGGTTTTTACTAGTGAAGTCTCACATTAACCCATTCGGCATACTTTACTAGCATTATGTTGACCTGAGCGACGTACATAAATACAGATACGCCTGTGGCCTACCYACGCTGTTTTAGCACACAAGTATGCGGACAGAATACTTCAGCTCGGTCACGAACAGATATACAGTGGGGAGAACAAGTATTTGATACACTGCCGATTTTGCAGGTTTTCCTACTTACAAAGCATGTAGAGGTCTGTAATTTTTATCATAGGTACACTTCAACTGTGAGAGACGGAATTTATTTTTTTTATTTTTATTTCACCTTATTTAACCAGGTAGGCTAGTTGAGAAAAGTTCTCATTTGCAACTGCGACCTGGAAAGATAAAGCATAGCAGTGTGAACAGACAACACAGAGTTACACATGGAGTAAACAATAAACAAGTCAATAACATGGTAGAAAAAAGAGAATCTATATACAATTGTGCAAAAGGCATGAGGTAGGCAATAAATCGAATAATTACAATTTAGCAGATTAACACTGGAGTGATAAATCATCAGATGATATATGTGCAAGAAGAGATACTGGTGTGCAAAAGAGCAGAAAAGTAAATAAATAAAAGCAGTATGGGGGGTGAGGTAGGTAAATTGGGTGGGTAGTACAGATGGACTATGTACAGCTGCAGCGATCGGTTAGCTGCTCGGATAGCAAGATTTTTAAAGTTGTTGAGGGAGATAAAAGTCTCCAACTTCAGATTTTTGCAATTGTCCAGTCGAAGGACAGAGAACTGGAAGGAAAGGCGTCAGATGAGGTTTTAGCTTTAGGATGATCAGTGAGATCACCTGCTGGAGCGCGTGGCGGGTGGGTGTAGCCATCGTGACAATGAACGTGAGATAAGGCGGACTTACCTAGCATAGCCTGTAGATAGATGGAGCCAGTTGGGTCTGACGACGAACATGTAGCGAGGGCCAGCCGACTAGGGCATACAGGTCGCAGTGGTGGGTCGTATAAGTGCTTTAGTAAAAAAAAGAATGGCACTGTGATAAACTGCATCAGTTTGTTGAGAGTGTTGGAAGCTATTTTGTAGATGACAGCCGAAGTCGAGGATCGGTAGGATAGTCATGTACTAGGGTAAGTTTGGCGGCGTGAGTGAAGGAGGCTTTGTTGCGGAATAGAAAGCCGATTCTTGATTTGATTTTGGATTGGAGATGTTTGATATGAGTCTGGAAGGAGAGTTTGCAGTCTAGCCAGACACTAGGTATATAGTGTCCACATATCTAGGTCGGAACCGTCCAGGTGGTGATCAGTCGGTGTGCGGTGCAGCAGCGAACGGTTGAAAAGCATGCATTTGGTTTTACTAGCGTTTAAGAGCAGTTGGAGGCCACGGAAGGAGTGTTGTATGGCATTGAAGCCGTTTGGAGGTTAGATAGCACAGTGTCCAAGGAAGGCCGGAAGTATATAGAATGGTGTCGTCTGCGTAGAGGTGATCAGGGAATCGCCGCAGCAAGAGCAACATCATTGATGTATACAGAGAAAAGAGTCGGCCCGAGAATTGAACCCTGTGGTACCGCCATAAGAGCAGAGGACCGGACAACATGCCCTCGATTTGACACACTGAACTCTGTCTGCAAAGTAGTTGTGAACCAGGCAAGCAGTCATATAGAAAAACCGGAGGCTACTGAGTCTGCCGATAAGAAATGTGATTGACAGAGTCAAAAAGCTTGGCCAGGTCGATGAAGAGGCTGCACAGTAATGTCTTTTATCGATGGCGGTTATGATGTCGTTTAGTACCTTGACGTGGCTGAGGTGCACCGTGACGGGCTTGAAACGGATTGCACAGCGGGAGAAGGTACGGGATTCGGGATGGTAGTGATCTGGTTTGTTGACTTGGCTTTCGAAGACCTTAGATAGGCAGGGCAGGATGGATATAGGTCTGTAACAGTTGGGTCAGGGTGTTCCCCCTTTGAAGAGGGGGATGACCGGCGGCAAGCTTCCAATCCTTGGGAATCTCAATGACGACAAGAGAGGTTGAACAGGCGAATAGGTGAAAGGGGGCGGACATCAAGGGGTCAGATGTAAGCCCGGGTGTAAGGCTGATTCAGGTCCAGTTTTCAGAACATCTGCTATCTGGATTTGGTAAAGGAGAAGCTGGGGAGGCTTGGGCGAGTAGCAGCGGGGGCGGGGCTGTTGGCCAAGGTTGGAGTCGCCAGGAGGAAGGCATGGCCAGCCATTGAGAAATGCTTGTTGAAGTCTTCGATTATCAGGATTTATCGGTGGTGACCGTGTTACCAGCCTCAGTGCAGTGGGCAGCTGGGAGGAGGTGCTCTTTTCTCATGGACTTTACAGTATCCCAGAACTTTTTGGAGTTAGAGCTACAGGATGCGAATTTCTATTTGAAAAGCTGGCCTTGTGCTTTCCTGACTACTGCATTGGCCTGTATGAACAGTTGCATTCCTGCTGGGGGCTCTTCGATGCTATTGCAGTTCGCACAGGATGTTGTTGGTCGGGGCAGTCAGGTCTGGAGTGAACCAGGGGATCTGTTCTGGTTCTGCATTTTTGAACGGAGCATGCTTGTCTAATATGGTGAGGAAGTAACATTTAAAGAATGACCAGGCATCTCAACTGACGGGATGAGGTCAATATCCTTCCAGGGTACCCGGGCCAGGTCGATTAGAAGCCGCTCGCAGAAGTGTTTTAGGGAGCGTTTGACAGTGATGAGGGGTGGTCGTTTGACCGCGGACCCGTGGCGGATACAGGCAATGAGGAGTGGATCGCTGAGACTTTGATTGAAGACAGCAGAGGTGTGTATTTGGAGGGCAGGTTGGTCAGGATAATGTCTATTAGGGTGCCCATGTTTACGGATTAGGGTTGTACCTGGTGGGTTCCTTGATGATTTGTGTGAATTGAGGGCATCAAGCTGGATTGTAGGACTGCCGGGGTGTTAAGCATATCCCAGTTTAGGTCACCTAACAGAACAAACTCTGAAGCTAGATGGAGGATCAATTCACAGTGGTGTGCAGGGCACAGCTGGGACTGAGGGGGGTCGGTAGACCGGCAACAGTGAGAGACTTTTCTGAGAGAGATAATTTTTAAAATTAGAAGTTCGACTGTTTGGGCATAGACCTGGAAAGTATGACAGAACTTTGCAGGCTATCTCGAGTAGATTGCAATCCTCCCCTTTGGCATTCTATCTTACGGAAAGTGTTATAGTTGGGTATGGAAATCTCAGAATTTTTGGTGCCTTCCTAAGCCAGGATTCGACACGGGAAGGACATCAGGATTGGCAGAGTGTGCTAAAGCGGTGAGTAAGGCAAACTTAGGGAGGAGGCTTCTGATGTTGACATGCATGAAGCCAGGTTTTTCGATCGCAGAAGTCAACAAATGAGGGTGACTGGGACATGCAGGGCCTGGGTTTACCTCACATACCCGAGAACAGAGAGTAGTAGAAGAGGGGCCTAAAGGCTATCAAAATGGTCGCCTAGAGCGTTGGGCAAAGAAAAAAAGGAGCAGATTTATGGCGTGGTAGAATAGATTCTGGGCATAATGTGCAGACAGGGGTATGGAGGGGCGCGGGTACAGCGGAGGAAGCCCAGGCATGGGTGATGATAAGAGAGGTTGTATCTCGGGACATGCTGGTCTCAATGGGTGAGGTCACGCATGTGTGGGGGGTGGGACAAAGGGGGTATCAGAGGTACGGAGAGTGGAACACAGGGTCCATTGCAAACAAAACAATGATAATGAAAACTAGCCTGAACAACAGTATGCAAGGCATATTGATATTTGAGAGAGACATACAATAAGGCATAAAGTGATGTGCAGGTCTTGATTGGGAGAGCTAGCTAAAACAACAGGTAAGATAACAGCAGCAATAACAGGGTGCTAGTCTAACACAGCAACAACAGGTAAAAATGGCGACATAGGCAAGAGAGGGTCGGATAACTAAACAGATCGACTAGTAAAGCACAGAGCCACAGATAAAACACAATATAACAGAAAGTGACCGGTGAATTATGGACAGTCAAGCATGCATCAGCTATGTAGAATGATCATAGTGTCCAGGGGAGCCGTGATGGAGAGGAGAGGCCTCCACTAAGCTAGACGCGGCGTTAAAGTTAGTAGCGGGGTGGTCTGCTCAACGACGGAGGGTCTGCTCAGACGTGGTCGTGTCGACAGAGAAAGCCAAGCATGGGATGGCGAAAGAGAGGTTGTGAATTGTAGAATTGTGTTTGCAACTGGTGCTAGCTTCGTGGGCAGTGCGCTAGCTCGCTAGCCGCAGCTAGTGTGAGGATCAGAAGCAGTGGCTCAGGGATTACGGCAGGAATCCGGCGTTGTTGTCGAGAGACAGTCCATGCGTAAATTGGTGAGTAATATCCAGGCTAATAACAGGGTGGTGTCTGTGCAGAAGGTAAAAGCTACTAGCAGCGGCAAAAAAAATGGCTAAATTAGCTTGTAGCTGGTATTGTAGCCCAAGAATTCGCTGGTAGACCCTTTCAGCTAGCCGGCAGATGGCCTAGCTGAGGAGCGTCAAGCTAACTGGTGCTTGCTTCGGGACAGAGGTAGCCAGTAGTAGCCACTCGGTTGCAGCATAGCTGGATGATACGGTGAATTTCCAGAGCTTGCGAAGTGGAATCCGGTGATGTGGTAGAGAAAAAGCAGTCCTATATGCTCTGGTTATAGGCTTGCAGACTGGCAGGTATTGCCGTGTTGGAAGCTGGCTGTGTCCGAGTTGAGGTGAAGACCGCAGCAGGTGGAACTACTACTAGCTAGATATATGGCTAGCTTCTGATTGGGGTTACGGTTCTAAAGTATAAAAAATAGCAGTCGGTACCAACTTGGGTAGGCGGAATGTAGGAATGGTATATTCAGTTCCATGTGAAAGGTGAAATTAAAATAATAACGAAATGTATAGTAGAGCGAAAAATAACGAAGAACAATACATAACTCACGTGCTGCTAGCCTCTTGAATATCTAAAGACAAAACTATGCAGAAGAAATACACATATGATAATTTATTCTTATGTAATATTAAATATCAAGTTGTACTTGGCTGGACATTATATTTAGATTCCTACATCTGAGTAAAACAAGAATCGCAAATACATATTGGTACGTTTAAAACTATTTGTTTCTGACAATATGACAGAAGACTTATATATGCATGTTAATTGACAGAGATTATCGTTCCGTAGTTTCTTGACCAGGTTTTGGCACACGACTGCAGCAGGATTTTGCCACTCTCACATACAGACTTCTCCAGATACCTTGTCAGGTTTCGGGGGCTGTCGCTGGCAGATACGACTTTCGCTGCCCGTCCAGAAGAATTGTCATATTTGGGGTTAGGGTTGGAGATGGCTAGCAGGCATCCAACCTTCAGATGCTTCTTAGCGTGAGCCGGACTCTATAGTGCCCTTGGCTGTGTTCTTCGGGTCGGTGTCATGCTGGAGGTACGCACCAGGACGCCTTCAATGCTCGTTACGAGGGCAGGAGGTTGTTGGCCAAGATGCTCGCGATACATGGCCTATCGCATCTCCCCATACGGTGTGCAGTCGTCCTGTCCCTTAGCAAAAAGGCACAAAGAATTGACTGTTTTTCCACCTCATGTACGTTGAGATTGGTGTTCTGGGGTGTGTAGCCATCTTGCTCTCTGCCTCAAACATGGTGGTGGAATTTGGTAGATCAAAAGAGCATAATATTTTTGTTGCGAATCAACTGACCTTCTCGTCCTCGTCTGGAGCGGTCCACCAGAGTGGTCCCTTGGGCAGAACTTAGCCGGGCCACTGGACAATAGCGCTGGTCTGAAGCAGGGGACGCTGGCGTGCGGTTGCAGGATCTTAAATCCATGACGCGTACGTGTGTTACTAATGTTTTCTTAGTACTGTGGTCCAGCTCTCTTCAGTCAGACCTGGTCTGGCCGGTGTAGTTCTCGGGCTACCTACACTTCCTGGTGATCATTGGATGCTCCCACGAGGTGAGATGTTGCATGGAGATCCCCAGACGAGGGTGATTGACCTGTCATTGAACTTCTGGTCATGTTCTCTAATAATGCCACGAGTTTTTGTGCTCTCCACCAAGCTGCTTGCGCTATGTCCTGTAGCCATCCGCATGCCCCTGTGCAGGTTACAGTTATTCCCGTGATCTGAACATTGGTGTAGAGCTCATTGCGGAGTCTGGTCTGTTTCTGTGATTAGGAGATGGATTGTGTCGAAAGGTGGCAGTTATCAGGTAAACTTCACAGAGTGCAGTTAATACCAGTAATGATTGAGTAACAGAGATGGCTTAAAGACAAAAACCTCAGAGACAGGAGTTTTAAAGAAAACTAACAGGTCTGTGAGAGCTGGAATTCTTACGTGGTTTAGGTGATCAAATACTTATGTCATGCAATAAAATGCAAATTAATTACTTAGAAATCATAACATGTGATTTTCTGGATTTTTTGTTTTAGAATTCCGTCTCACGTTAAAAAACAGATCTCTACATGTGTAAGTAGAAAACCTGCAAAATCGGCAGTGTATCAAATACTTTTCCCCACTGTATCTTCTAATTTCTAACCTTACTGGCTGCTGCTTGCTTAGAAGTTAATATGGACCAACAGAAATAGTACGTTGGGCTAACGGACTAAATCTGGAATGTATCACTCATATACACATGACCGGAGGCGCTCCCAAAATAGCTTGTTCATGGAAACACACAACACAACCAATTGTATACAAGCAGTCTGTTTTGTACAATTCTGTTTTGCACAATTGATATATAAATCAACAGATAAATTCCAATTCTCTTAGATCTCCTAAATTTGATTATCACATGCAGTTAAAAAAAATACAGATAAGAATAAGAAATAAAGTAAAAAGTATAAAAGCAGCAGTAAAATAACAATAGTGAACTAATACACTGCTCAAAAAAATAAAGGGAACACTTAAACAACACAATGTAACTCCAATCAATACACTTCTGTGAAATCAAACTGTCACTTAGGAAGCAACACTGATTGACAATAATTTACAGCTGTTGTGCAAATGGAATAGACAAAAGGTGGAAATTATAGGCAATTAGCAAGAACACCCCAAAAAGGAGTGATTCTGCAGGTGGTGACCACAGACACTTCTCAGTTCCTTGCTTCCTGCTGATGTTTGGTCACTTTGAATGCTGGCGGTGCTCTCACTAGTGGTAGCATGAGAACGGAGTCTACAACCCACACAAGTGGCTCAGGAGTGCAGTTCATCCAGGATGGACACATCAATGCGAGCTGTGGCAAAAAGATTTGCTGTGTCTTCAGCGTAGTGTCCAGAGCATGGAGGCGTACAGAGACAGGCAGTACAATATGGAGACGTGGAGGAGGCCTCGTAGGAAGGCAACAACTCAGCGCAGGACCGCTACCTCGCTTCTGGTAAGCAAGGGTGCACTGCCGAAGCCCTGCAAAATGCTCCAGCAGCGACAAGATATGTGTGAATAATTGTTTAGAAAAGTTGTCCAGATTGTCTAGCCCTGCTGATTTGTAGGGGTCCAGATTTGCAGCTCTTTCAGAACATCAGCTATCTGGATTTGGGTGTAGGAGAAATGGGATAGGCTTSGGCAAGTTGCTGTGGGGGGGTGCATGGCTGTTGATCAGGGTAGGGGTGGCCAGGTGGAAAGCATGGCCAGCTGTAGAAAAATGCTTATTGAAATTCTCAATTATTGTGGATTTATCGGCGGTGACAGTGTTTCCTAGCCTCAGTGCATTGGGCAGCTGGGAGGAGGTGCTCTTATTCTCCATGGTTTTTACAATGTCCCAGAACTTTTTGGAGTTTGTGCTGCAGGATGCATATTTCTGTTTGATAAAGCTATCCTTTGCTTTCCTAACTGCCTGTTCCTGACTTCCCTGAAAAGTTGCATATCGCGGGGGCTATTTGATGCTAATGCCGTACGCCACAGTATGTTTTTGTGCTGGTCAAGGGCAGTTTCCCAGTTTAGGTCACCTAACAGTACAAACTCTGAAGATAGATGCAGGACAATCAATTCACATATGGTGTCCAGGGCACAGCTGGGGGCAGAAGGTGGTCTATAGCAAGCGGCAATGGTGAGAGACTTGTTTCTGGAAAGGTGGATTTTTAAATGTAGAAGCTCAAATTGTTTGGGCACAGACCTGGATAGTAAGACAGAACTCTGCAGGCTATCTCTGCAGTAGATTGCAACTCCGCCCCCTTAGGCAGTTTTATCTTGTCGGAAAATGTTATAGTTAGGGATGGAAATKTAATGGTTTTTGGTGGCCTTCATAAGCTAGGATTCCGACACAGCTAGGACATCCGGGTTGGCAGAGTGTGCTAAAGCAGTGAATAAAACAAACTTAGGGAGGAGGCTTCTAATGTTAACATGCATGAAACCAACATCACCAGAGGAGCAGAGGAGGAATAGGATAAGGGAGGTGGGACAAGAGGGTTAGCTGAGGCATATTGAGCAGGGCTGGAGGCTCTACATTGAAATAAGAAAATAATCACTAACCAAAACAGCAATGGGCATGGCATATTGACATTAGGGAGAGGCATGCATAGCCGAGTGATCAAAGGGTCCAATGAGTAGCTGGACGGGCTGAAGACACGGCGATTCAGACAGCTAGCGGGCCTGGGATAGCAGGCTAGCAGAAGGGCCTTAGAGGGACGTCGCGACGGAAGAAGTCTGTTGATGTAGCACCCTTGTGCGGTTACGTCGGCAGACCAGTCATGATGGATCAGCAGGGGTTGGTATAGTAAAAGGGCCGAGGCCAATTGACAAAATAGGTATAGTAGCGCAAGAAATTGACTGATGAACCACTTCAACTAACAGTCCGGTATGCTCTAGACAGCTAGCGGGCCGCGGCTAGCAGGCTAGCAGGTGGGCATTCACGGGACGTTGCGACGAAGGAACCTGTTGATAAACCCCATCGGGCGGTTTACGGCGGTATTCCAGTCGTGATGGATCGGCGGGGCACTGTTGGCAAAATAGGTATTGTAGCCCAAGGAGTGGCTGATGGACCTCTTCAGCTAGTCGGGAGATGGGCCTAGCATAGGCTAGCTCCAGACTAATTGGTGCTTACTTCGGGACAGAGACGTTAGCCAGGAGAAGCCATCAGATAGTAGCTAGCTAGCTGTGATGATCCAGGTGAAGAGGTTCAGAGCTTGCGGTAGGAATCCGGTGATATGGAGAAAAAGGAGTCCGATAAGCTCTGGGTTGAAACATGCTGTACAGACTGGCAGGAGTTGTCCTGGCTAAATGTTAGCTGACAACTGCTAGCAGTTGCTAGCTGGCTAGCTTCTGTTGGGGGTTCCGGTTCTAAAGTAAAGAAAATAGCAGATCCATACCACATTGGGTGAGGTGGGTTGCAAGAGAGTATGTTGATGTTGGGGTTAAGAAAAATATAAAAAAATATATGCAAAGAAAAAAGATACAATATATATATATATATAAAGATATATACACTGGACAAGACGAAGGCAAAAAAWWWWWWWWTTGTGAGCCATGACCAGCCTTTCAAAGCAAATCAAAGTTTATTTGTCATGTGCACAGAATACAACAGGTGTAGACCTTACAGTGAAATGCTTACTTACAGACTCTAACCAACAGTGCAATTTAAAAAATAAATAAAAATAAATAAAAGGTATGAGCTGAACAATAGGTAAGTAAAGAAATAAAAACAACTGTAAAAAGACAGTGAAAAAATAACAGTAGCGAGGCTATATACAGTAGCATATGTCAGGAATTGTGAGTTTAAATGTATTTTGCTAAGGTGTATGTAAACTTCCGACTTCAACTGTATGTACATATTCCATCCCTTTACATTTGTGTGTATTTGTGTGTACAGGGTAGTTGTTGTGAATTTCTTAGATTACTTGTTAGGTATTACTGCATAGTCGGAACTAGAAGCACAAGCATTTCGCTACACTCACATTAACATCTGCTAACCATGTGTATGTGACCAATACAATTTGATTTGATTTGATGATAGAACCCTAACCAGAACCAACACCACTACTCAACTCTCCAGCTTAATTGACACAGGACTAGTCAGACTGCTTTAGTGAATTATGGTATGGTCTCCATTGGGGTCGCTCAACTTCTCTCCAGTCCAGTCTGTCTATATTGTGTGAATGAGAAGATCTAAACTAGGTTGATGAAGCCTCAGAAACACAATCCCTCTGAGAGGAAGGATAGGATGTCAGTCACAGACCCTGATCAAGTTTAGAGCACTGCCCCTTGCCTTTGTGTTCAATTGGCTATGTAATGAGGGAAGAGCACTTTGAGATTTAAACATGACAATAAATAACAATAGTGTGAAATAACCGTTTCAATGCTAATCATTGTAGATTGTTTGAAGACGTAACAGTTGGATGCTCTTTTCTTAGCATAATTCACATAGAAATGCCAATATGGTAATTCAGCCATTTTGGATATTAACAGAACCGAAGCATCTCAATTTAGTCTTGTTGACACCTCGTAGTCACGAGGAACAGGCTAACACAGACATCTATACTGTGTGATGGCCCTCTGTGACAGAACGCAACTCCAGGACATATGGCTCTGCCTGCTGCCAACAGCTGTAAAGGCATTTATTATTGGCCAGGCAGCCAGTGGTGTAAAGTAATTGACTGGCCACCAGGGAAGGCCTTTACAGGGTAGTGTACTACCACACCTGGCTACAAGGAGCTATGTGCTAAGACCTTACAGGTTAAAGGAGTGATGAAGGTGAAGATGGTACAGTACTTCAGTACCTTGTTCTTAGTGTCGACTGTGAGGGGATAGGTYCAGAAGCAGTCGTGGACCGAGCCAAACATCAGGCCGGCGCTGGAGATGCACAGAGAAGTAGATAAGAGACGTAGGGATAGGATAGGGTGGAAAGAAATTGTGGTGGAAACTGGATACCGTAACATGAGGTTATACAGCCTGAGACATACTGAGACTTGAATCAATTTGACATACTACGACAGCAGTTTATGGGATCAAACATAGATGGTTATTTAGATGGGTCTTCCCTGGAGACTTCAGAAGGGTCTTAAGAGTAGACAGTGTATCAGCTGAATATTGATAGAGCGGTCAGCATCATGTGTATGGAGTCCAGAGCGTGGATGAAGTTAGGAGGAAAGGCATTCTTCGGTGTCACTGTGGCGTCCTGCGGACAGAAAACAGGACAGTCGTTCACAACAGGAGAAGACACACAGTGATACACAGTGTGTCTCTCTCGCACAGCCACAGCCACACACACACAAATAAGTCCCTGATGATGCAAGCGCCTGAAAAGCTGGTGTCTAAGTCCATGAATCAGTGCACAGGTAGGTCACAGTATGATTTATGAACTAATGACAAACAAACAACAGAACAGATGTTCAACTGACAAAGAAGGTGTCTTGCCAACACAACTGCACTCTATGCTTCCACTTCCTATAGAGGTCGTGTTTAAGCTTTAGAGCTGGGAATATCCAGGGACCACACGATACGATATTATCACGATACTTACGTGCCAATACAATATGTATTGCGATTCCGACGATTCTATATGTATTGCGATTCAATACTGTGATTTTATTACGATTCGATGTTCCAAACATATTGCTCACCATACATCTGCTGCAGAGGGACAAGAGAGAGCCATGAGAAAAATTTGTTTTGATCACACATGTAAATAAAAAACCTGAAAACATGTCGGCTCCCTATTTAAAAAGAAGATGGAGAACAAGCTATGAAGGAAAAATACTGGCATTTTGATGCAGGTACAGCCAACTAGCACAAAAATATTATAGCGATAATGTCAAATCGATACGATATATCGGCAAACATAATATCCTGATATGTAACTATATAGATTTCTCCATCACTAGTAAGCTCCCAGCTAATTGGGTGTTGGCGAGTAAGGAAAACATATTGCAGGCTTAGTAGCTGTTTTGGCCACTGTCTTCCAACTAACAGATTGGAGAAATGTAAATGTGCATTGACCTCTGCTGAAAATGAGCACATTCCCAATCTGTATATGTACACATTATCCTCATTAGTATGGGCCCCTGTCATTCCAATCCTCTGCTCCAAGGCACTTTTAATGGGGATGGAGTACAGGGGGATAATAGGTTGGGCTGCACCCAGCAGCACAGACTAGACACAGGCATGCCATCTATACAGGTGTCAACTCCACTCCCCTATTGGGCTATTTGGCTGGAACTGGCCAGAGTGATGGAGAAAATAGAAGAGCCTGTATCAGTGCTCAGGGGCAACTTCTACCTATCTACTCTGAAAACTAGGCTGTTAACTCTGTCTATTTATGGGGAACGGGATAGACTGTGAGTTTAGCTAAAAGCATTTTAGCAACAGTTAGTGACTCCAGGGCTGGTTATTGTATGAGTTAGACCACTACCACCAGCCAGTCCATTTGAGTTTTGGTCATGTACCTGAGAGATGGGTAGAGGGCTGTAGCCACAGCAAACCACTCCACCTGATTACTTATTTACATTCCCTAATAAGGGCCTTTTTAAGCCTTTAATTGGAGAGAGAGAGAGAGAGAGAGAGAGAGAGAGAGAGGGAGGATTGTGGTGTCAACCCTTCTACAGAGGAAGGACTTCCACCCTGCCACAATCCAAAGAATACACACCATCCTCTCCCGGGACTGTGCCCTGCGACCAAATGTACACCTGGCCCACCATCCCACCCTTGATCTGGACTGTCTCTTTGACCATGTTCACCTGTACAGGGAGACAGTCCCCATCCTTGCCAAGACTCCCAAGGACGTCGCTTTAAACCGAAGCCCGACCTCTCCACCCAGGAACAGCGGAGCAATCTCCGCTGTTCCTGGGTGAATTCTTTATCAGGAGAATTCTTTATCTGGTTAAAAATCAACAAGGAAGCTATCTTAGGGCAGGGGGCAGCATTTTCACTTTCGGGAAAAATATCATGCCAMAATTCAACTGCTTGCTACTCATCCCCAGAATATAAGATATGCATAGTATTAGTATATTTGGATAGAAAACACTCTGAAGTTTCTAAAACTGTTTGAATCATGTCTGTGAGAATAACAGAAYTTATGTAGCAGGCAAAACCCTGAGGACAAACCATTCAGAATTTGTATTTKTTTGATGTCACTGTCTTTTCAATTAGGTTTTTTAGAGACACCAGATTTCTAATGGACTTGCTTGCAGTTCCTACCGCTTCCACTGGATGTCACCAGTCCTTGGAAATCGGTTGAGGTTATTCCTTTGTGTAGTGAAGAAGTAGGGCTATCGTAAATGAGGGTCACATGAAGTAAATATTTTGAGAGTCATGTTACGAAAAAGTTGCGTCAGTATGTTTTTCTTTTTTGTAATGAACACAGATCATCCCGTTCTCAAATGATCGATTATTAACGTTTAAAAATACCTAACGTTGTATTACCAAAGTAGTTTGAAATGTTTTGGTAAGTTTACATGTAACTTTTGATATATTTTGAGTGCTTGGCGAAAGTGGAAGCTGTGTTTTTTCTGTGGATAAACGGTCCAAATAATTGACATTTTGGATATATATCGACGGAATTATCGAAACTAAATGGACATTTGTGATGTTTATGGGACTATTGGAGTGCAACAAAAAGAATTTTTCGTCAAAGGTAAGGCTGATGTGATGATTTATTTCTGCGTTTTGTGTCGTGCTTGCAGTGATGAAATATGCTTCTCTCTTTGTTTACTTTTGTGCTATCATCAGATAATAGCATCTTATGCTTTCGACCAAAAAGCTTTTTTGAAATTTGACATGTTGGCTGGATTCACAACGAGTGTAGCTTTAATTTGGTATCTTACATGTGTGATTTAATGAAAGTTTGATTTTTATATCATGTTATTTGAATATAGCGCGCTGTATTTTCCCTGGCTATTGGCCGGTGGGACGTTTGCGTCCCACCTGCCCCAGAGAAGTTAACAGATAAAAACGTCTTCCTCTGTGACACATACATTCCCCCTCAGAGTCACTCTACTTCAATGAAGAAAATTTCTCCATTCTAGAGGGGGAGATTAGTCACTTTCAGGCCCAAGGCGACGTACTGGTCTGTGGAGACTTGAATGGTAGAACAGCAGAAGAACCAGACACTATTAACAGTCATGGGGGCAAACACCTACTGGGAAGCATCAACCTTTCCCTCCACACATACCCCCCGAGTAACAAGTAGGACAAAGTGAAAAACAAAAATGGAGTACAGCTCCTGAAGCTCTGTTGAACACTGGGTCTGTACATTGTCATTGTCAGTGGCAGGCTAAGAGGGGACTCTTTTGGTAGGTACAGCTACAGCTCATCTCCTGGCAGCAGTACTGTAGACTACTTCATCACCGACCTCAACCCAGAGTCTCTCAGAGACTTCACAGTCAGCCCACTAACACCTCTCTCAGACCACAGTAAAATCACAGTGTATCTGAGAAGAGCGGAACCCAACCATGAAGCATCACGGCCCAATAAATTACATGGAACTAAACAGGTCTATAGATGGAGTGCAAACAGTACAGAAATATACCAAAAAGCAATTAGTTCTCAAAAAAGACAAGCTCTCCTGGACAACTTTTTATCCTTAACATTCTCCTACTGTAACAACTGTCTTCGTCCTCCTCATCTGACGAGGAGAAACGAGAAGGATCGGAGGACCAATGCGCAGCGTGGTACGTATCCATATTTATTTGAATACTTTTCAATTATGAACAAAAACAATAAACAGACGAAAACCAACGAAGCTACAGTCCCGAACTAGTGAACACAGACAAAACAGGAACACACGAACAGGAACAATCACCCACAAAACACACTACAAAACAGGCTACCTAAAYATGGTTCCCAATCAGAGACAATGACTAACACCTGCCTCTGATTGAGAACCATATCCGGCCAAACAAGAAACCCCACATAGAAACAGAAAACATAGACTGCCCACCCCAACTCACGCCCTGACCATACTAAAACAAAGAAAAACCAAAAGAACTATGGTCAGAACGTGACACCTACAGCAATGGTGTACATTTGAAAAAATATTTGTTCTATTTGAACACACCAAAAACTACACGTATCTCGAAYTAAATATCAACAACACAGGTAGCTTTCACATGGCTGTGAATGAGCTGAGAGACAAAGCAAGAAGAGCATTCCATACCATTAAAAGGAACATTAAAATCGGAATTCCAATTAGAATCTGACTCAAAATGTTCAAATCAGTTATAGAACCAATTGTTCTATATGGCAGCGAAGTATGGGGTCCGCKCTCTAATAATGAATTTACCAAATGGGACAAACATACAATAGAAATGCTGCATGCAGAGTTTTGCAAGACTATATTGCAAGTGCAAAGAAAAACTCAAAATAACGCATGTAGAGCAGAATTGGGCCAATACCCCCTCCTTATTCGAAAAATAGCATTTTTTTTTTTACAACCATCTAAAAACAAGTGACTGCAAAACATTCCATCACACAGCTCTATAATGAGAGATGAAACAAGAGAAGAGTCCCCTCAGCCACCTGGTTCTGAGGCTCAGTCAGCCTCAAGACATCACTAAGAAAATCTGGACCAACCAAATCATCACAAAGCAAAAATAAAAATATAYCACCTTTTGGAAAGACACCACAAAAAATCAAAGTAAACTTCAATACTATTTGGCTCTAAACAGACAGTTCATGGTGGCAGACTATCTGACCACTGTGACTGATAGAAAACTGAGGAAAACACTGACTAGGTACAGACTCAGTGAGCCCAGTCTGGCTATAGAGACCGGTCGTCACAGGCAAACCTGGCTGCCCAGAGAGGACAGGCTGTGCTCACTCTGCTCCAGGGGAGAAGCAGACAGATCTGCATTTCCTATTACACTGTGACAAATACTCAGACCTAAGATAATCTATATTTCCCAAAATTATCATTCAGTACAAATAATTTGAAACTATAAAATATGAAGAAAAAATGTAATTGTTATTGGGTGAAAAAGCCAAATGTGCAGTTTTGTCTGCCAAATATGTGTCCTCCTGCCACAACCTTTTTTTAAGCCTTTATTTAACTAGGCAAGTCGGTTAAGAACAAATTCTTATTTTCAAAGACAGCCTAGGAACAGTAGGTTAACTGCCTTGTTCAGGGGCAGAACAACAGATTTTTACCTTGTCAGCTTGGGGATTTGATCTTGCAAACTTCTGGTTACTAGTCCAATACTCTAACCACTAGGCTACCTGCAGCCCAAACATGATGGATAGCCAGTGAAAAGTGCAATGTAATGTCAATAATATTTCCCATTTAGTTTTGTTTTGGCTTTCGTATCATGTCATGTGACTTCTCAGTCAGGTTGAGACTGGTCTCCTACTATAGCTTTAATGTGTTATTATTCTAATGAATATTGTTGTTGTAGTTTCTGTTAATAGTAATCCCATTTCCACTACTACTATTATTATTGCTGTTGGTCCCACCATTTTTGTTATATATATACTTTGACAATGTAAGTCATTTACCTTGCCTTGTCAATAAAGTCTATTGAATTTAATTGAATTGAACTCCACACGATGCATGGAGAAGCCCGGTGGCTGAACCGATTCCAACAACATATCCCGAGAGAGCCATGTTTCCGTGAAACAGAGAATGTTACAATCTCTGATGTCTCTCTGGAAGGCAACCCTTGCTCGAATTTTCATTCTAACCTTTGTCAAGAGACTGGACATTGGCTAGTAGTATACTCGGGAGCGTGTGGCGATGTACACGTCTATGAGTCTGACCAGGAGCCGATCCTGTTTTGGGTCAGCTTCTGGATTAGATCCATTGTCCTGGGTGGTATCCAATAGTTCTTCCCAACTGTATGTAATAAGACTTAAGATTTCCTGGGGTAAACAATGTAAGAAAATAAACATAAAGACAAAATACTGCACAGTGCAACACACTTCTAGGTTTCAGAGCAAGTGACGTAACTGATTGAAAACGCTAGTAGCGCGTACCCGCTAACTAGCTAACCATTCACATCCGTTACATATGTATAGAGTGAATGCTGGGAAAATCAGTAGAGAGTGAAGGGAATAGAGTAATAATACTGAGCTCCACTGTAACTGCAGCCTGTGAAAATACTGATGCTTTTTCTGACATCAATCTAAGTTTAGAGGAAAACTCTTTACACTGCAGCATCACTCTGCCTGCCTGCACACACAAAACACACACTCACACACTTACTGGAAAAGGAGATTCTTTTTGGTCTCAGAGAGAGAGAGAGAGAGAGTGTGTGTGTGTGTGGTTTGTGTGGTGTGTGTGTTGTGTGTGTGTGTGTGTGTGTGTGGGTGTGTGTGTGTGTGTGTGTGCGGCCGTGGTTGTGTGTGACAGTGAATGTCAGGGCAGGCAGACAGAAGGCTGTCAGTCGGTCTCCTCTCTCTCAGTCAGTGTTGTGTTTATGGTCAGCAGAAAGCCTCAGAGGAGGCTACTGAGGAGAGGACAGTTAATTTTAAATGGTTGGAAATCATGTGTTTGATCTATTTGATACCATTCCGCTCCAGCCATTACCACGAGCCTGTCCTCCCCAATTAAGGTGCCACCAACCTCCTGTGCTCACGGTATAGGGAAGACTGTCACAAGACATACAGTAGGCCTCACCCCACTGAGGGACCAGACAGTAGGCTACAGTACAGCATCAATTAAAGGTGAGTTCTGCTCCAGGTCCTTTGTAGCTCGATGAAATAGTAACAAAACATGTGTGGGTGTCAGTCAGCATGGACACTGAAGAGAAGAGTATGAAATGAATTGACACAACTGTATGAAGTGAGTGGCTGTTCTTTTMATTTTAGTTAGGGATTACCCATATGCATTGTTCCAATCTTAGTGATACAGCTGGAGGGTGGGATTTCAAGTACTTGAGCTTCAGTTATAGCATAAGCCCCCCATCAAGATTTACACGAACTACACTATTTAAAAATATATATATATATTTCACCTTTATTTAACCAGGTAGGCCAGTTGAGAACAAGTTCTCATTTACAACTGAGACCTGGCCATGAAAAAGCAAAGCAGTGTGACAAAAACAACAACACAGAGTTACACATGGGATAAACAAACGTACAGTCAATAATGCAATAGAAAAATCGGTATACAGTGTGTGCAAATGAAATAAGGAGGTAAGGCAATAAGTATGCCAATAGTGGCAAAGTAATTACAATTTCGCAATTTACACTGGAGTGATAAATGTGCAGATGAGGATGTGCAAGTAGAAATACTGGTGTGCAAAAGAGCAGAAAAACAAAAACAAATATGGGGAAGTGGTAGATATTTGGTTGGTTGGATGGGCTATTTACAGATGGTCTGTGTACAGCTGCAGCGATCGGTAAGCTGCTCTGACAGCTGACGCTTAAAGTTAGTGAGGGAGATATAATTCTCCAACTTCAGTGATTTTTGCAATTCGTTCCAGTCATTGGCAGCAGAGAACTGGAAGGAAAGGCGGACAAAGGAGGTGTTGACTTTGGGGATGACCAGTGAAATATACCTGCTGGAGCGCGTGCTACGGGTGGGTGTTGCTATGGTGACCAGTGAAGCTGAGATAAGGCGGAGCTTTACCTAGCAAAGACTTATAGACGACCTTGAGCCAGTGGGTTTGGCGACAAATATGTAACGAGGACCAGCCAACGAGACTAACTATGTTGCACAGAAATATCATATAGGCAATTTTTGAAAGTTTGAAACCAAACACACATTTATACTGCACTCATTAGGAATGAATGAACCAAAGCAATAAATGACCCCCGCTGTAACAGCCTCTGATACAAATCACACATGCAATGGCCATCTTACAGGATCATTCAGCGGTGACATTTCAGCCCAAATGTCACCCTTCCCAGGGCCATCAGCGACCTGTCTGTCTGTCCATCTGTCTGTCTTGTGCGGTGTTAAAGTCCATAATCTGCTGCTGTGTAATAATCACTGTAATCTGGATGGCTGGGCACCCACATCCCAAAGGGCTCCTCTCTCTCTGTATGCCTGCCTGCCTGCCTGCCTGCCTGCCTGCCTGCCTGCCTGCCTGCCTGCCTTCCTGCCTGCCTGCCTGTGAGACTGATTCATTCATGGGGCATAGTCAAGGTCTGGCGCACCAGGGCCAATGGGGCCAAGGCAATACATCAGACCACCGGGCCCCAGCTCTGAGGTAGTGAATGTGGCAAGGGAGGCGGACGCGTGGGCGAGTGACTGTCACTTGTGTGTGAGTGACTGTTCTCACATTGGCCCTGCCACTGTCACGCCCCTCAGCGCCTCCATCACATTACTTCTCAGATGGGCGTGGGCTCCATATATCCCAGACCGTGCCCTATAGCCATCGCCAATTACAGCCTCATCGGTCAGCACTTTCACACAGACCACGGTCAACGTGTAAGGCACTGTCTGTGTGTGTTTGTGTGTGTGTGTGTGTGTGTGTGTGTGTGTGTGTGTGTGTGTGTACTCATAAGGACAGCCTACAGCTCCAGGCCAATCAATAAGAATGACTAGTGCTCAGTAGCTCAACAACAGCTATTGAGAGAGCAGCCAAGTACAGCTAGGTTCTGTCACAGAAGAGAGGAGTTTGACCAGGCTGAGGTGAATAATGGAGCCCAGCTGTAAGGGAAGCCATTTCGTCACTGGTGTGTGAGTGACTGTTCTCACATTGGCCCTGCCACTGTCACGCCCCTCAGCGCCTCCATCACATTACTTCTCAGATGAGTCTCTCCCAGTCACTTCCAAGCCCTCCTGTTCCCTTTGTGAAGGAGTCCTCTGAGACCTTGGAGCACACTGACCGACTGTTCAGGGTCGCTCATTAATTATTCTGCCCTGTCATTCATCTACAGAGACAGTAGGAATAAAGAACAGAAAAGCCTTTTATACTCAGGCTGAAGGTGAAGAGAAGTGATAAGACTGGAAGTGAATGGGAACAGCTACCAATAGATAGAACAACAGGATCTGTACGACTATAGAGTACCCCAATATATTGATGTAAATGGAAAGGATCAGGTCATTATTGTATGCGTACATCCCTCTCATCTGAGAAATATCTCAGTTATCTAAGGAAAGAGCATTTTGGGTGCTCAGAACATAATAGGATTCACTGTTTGCACTCCAACATCTAGCCATGCCAATGCTGCTAGGCCAGTCCTCTCACTGATAAAGCCTGCCACCCTGGCAGTAGGCCTGTCTGATAAAAAACAGACCCAGATAAGATTGGCTACAGACAGCAGACACCACTACATGTTCCTGCTGTACACCCACTGTTGGTTCTGGGAAATAATTCATCACTGTCTGACTGTCTGTTKTTCTCTTTGCTTGTCTGTCTGTCTGCCTGTCTGCCCACCCATCCATCGGTATGTCTCTGTCTGGCCACACCTAATGAAGGGAACCACTTATTTGGCTCTGACTTCTGACTGACTGAAAGCTCTCCAAATGAAGTGCTGCTCTCTCTGTAGAAAATGTTTCACTGCCACCTGTTCACTTGAAAATAATCATCAAAAGCACTAATGACACTTAAAACACAAAAGTCTATCACCCAGACTTAATATTATGTACTGTAGCTACAGAACATGGTTAATTCATGCTACCAGTTTAGAACCAGAGAAAAGTGTTTGCAACTACTTTCATGAATGGAAATTTGTTTTACGAAAGCCTGGGTCCTATTCATTGGGAGAAACCACAGAATTTTTTTTGCAACAGAACACAAGCTTTTCTTCTYGGACAGGTTCAGATAGTGCCTCCCCGTTTCTACCCATTTTCTTCCATTTTGTGCCTAATGAATATGACCCTGGTCAGGGATTTTTATGATCAGTTAACCCAATGAGTCCCACCATCGCGCCGACATGATTTAGGACTTCTAGCCCCTTTTAAACAGTGTGTGTTTGAGCTACAGGCTTCTGAGGGTTTTTTTCTGCATCCATTGGTCTTTGTGATTAACAGGGGCTGAGCTAGAGTGGTGTTTGTAAGAAAGGGCGGATCTCAAAGGGGCCCGGGGTCAGATATTTTTTACAAAAACTTTTGTATATTCAGAATGTCTTTGTAAAAAACTATTAAAATGCCATCTATGAAAAGCTGAGACTCTAACGAACACGCACGTGTAACATGTTTTGCTCTATGACACTCAAGCTACACAAGGGTCGTTAGAAGGTAAGGTGTTCTTCATCACAGAAAATCACAGGTTTTTGGTTTGGCAGATCTTTTTTTGTCAATAAAACTCCTGAATGCAACCGTTTATGTCAAATTGTTTTGTGTTCTACACTGAAAAAAATTCATAAACGCAACATGTAAAGTGTTGATCCCATGTTTCATGAGCTGAAATAAAATATCCCATAAATTGTTAATACGCACAAAAAGCTTATTTCTTCCAAATTCTGTGCACAAATTTGTTTACATCCCTGTTAGTGAGCATTTCTCCTTTGCCAAGATAATCCATCCACCTGACAGGTGTGGCAAATCAACAAACTGATTAAACAGCATGATCATTACACAGGTGTACCTTGTGCTGGGGACAATAAAAGGCCACTCTAAAATGTGCAGTTTTGTCACACAACACAATGCCACAGATGTCTCAAGTTTTGAGGGAGCGTGCAATTGGCATGCTGATTGCAGGAATGTCCACCAGAGCTGTTGCCAGAGAATTGAATATTAATTTCTCTACCATAAGCTGCCTACAACGTTGTTTTAGAGAATTTGGCAGTACTTCCAACCGACCTCACAACCGCAGGCCACGTCTATGGCATCGTGTGGGCGAGCAGTTTGCCGATGTCAACGTTGTGAACAGAGTGCCCCATGGTGGCGGTGGGGTTATAGTATGGGCAGGCTTAAGCTACAGACAACGAACACAATTGCATTTTATCGATGGCAATTTGAATGCACAGAGATATCGTGACGAGATCCTAAGGCCCATTGTCGTGCCATTCATCTACCGTCATCTCCTCATGTTCAGCATTGTTAATGCACGGCCCCAATGTGCAAGAATCTGTGCACAATTCCTGGAAGCTGAAAATATCCCAGTTCTTCGATGGTCTGAATCCTTGTCTGCATACATATTCACCAGACATGTCACCCATTGAGCATGTTTGGGATGCTCTGGATGTACAACAGCCTGTTCCAGAAACTTCCCACAGCCATTGAAGAGGAGTGAGACAACATTCCACAGGCCACAATCAACAGCCTGATCAACTCTATGCGAAGGAGATGTGTCGCGCTACATGAGGCAAATGGTGGTCACACCATTTGAAAATCAGATACTGACTGGTTTTCTGATCTATGCCCCTAAATAGTTTTTAAGGTATCTGTGACCAACAGATGCATATCTATATTCCCAGGCATGTGAAATCCATATATTAGGACCTAATGAATTTATTTCAATTTACTGATTTCCGTATATGAACTGTAAATCTTTAAAACTGTTGCATGTTGTGTTTATATTTTTGTTAACCTGTTTAGCTCCGGGGTTCCGCTAGCGGAACTCCTCCCACATTCCACTCAAAAAATATTTTTGAGAAATATTTAACTTTCACACATTAACAAGTCCAATACAGCAAATGAAAGATAAACATCTTGTGAATCCAGTCAACATGTCCGAACATGTCCGAACATGTCCGAACATGTCCGAACATGTCCGAAAACACCACGTATATTTATGTTAGCTCACCACCAAATACAAAAAAGCACAGACATTTTTCACAGCACAGGTAGCATGCACAAAACCAACCAAACTAACCAAGAACCAACCAAACTAACCAAGAAACAACTTCATCAGATGACAGTCTTATAACATGTTACACAATAAATCTATGTTTTGTTCGAAAAATGTGCATATTTGAGCTATAAATCAGTTTTACATTGCAGCTACCATCACAGCTACCGTCACAAATAGCACCGAAGCAGCCAGAGTAATTACAGACACCAACGTGAAATACCTAAATACTCATCATAAAACATTTCTGAAAAATACATGGTGTACAGCAAATGAAAGACAAGCATCTTGTGAATCCAGCCAATATTTCCGATTTCTTAAGTGTTTTACAGCGAAAACACAATATAGCATTATATTAGCTTACCACAATAGCCAGAAACACAAGCCATTTACCAGCAGCAAAAGTTAGCGATCGTAATAAACCAGCAAAAGATATATMATTTTTGACTAACCTTGATAAGCTTCATCAGATGACAGTCCTATAACATCAGGTTATACATACACTTATGTTTTGTTCGAAAATGTGCATATTTAGAGCTGAAATCAGTGGTTATACATTGTGGTAACGTAGCATCTTTTTCCCAGAACGTCCGGATATTTTTCTAAAATATTTGATATTTTTTTAAAAAATTTCAATAATCT
This sequence comes from Salvelinus sp. IW2-2015, assembly GCF_002910315.2. Classification (NCBI taxonomy): domain Eukaryota; kingdom Metazoa; phylum Chordata; class Actinopteri; order Salmoniformes; family Salmonidae; genus Salvelinus; species Salvelinus sp. IW2-2015. Next base: position 14,527,233 of record NC_036866.1, read on the forward strand.
AATAAAACTATATTGAAAAAACATACTTTACGATGATATCTTCACATTTATCAAWTAAAATCAAAGCCGGAGATATAAGACGTCTATAACGATTGCTTTTCAGAAGCCAATACTGGTGACCTTTATGCGCTTCCTGAACAAACGAATTCTGGGGTCATGTTATTCCAAGCTGTCTCTTTTGACCATAGAAAGAGATTGAGACCCCATTTCACCTCTCACAGCCTATTGACATCTAGTGGAAGGCGTATGAAGTGCATGTATAGTCATAAATCTCAAGCAAAATGATAGGGAGGGCCTGGAACAGAGCCTCGATTTGAGATKYTTCACTTTCTGACAGGAAGTTTGCTGCAAAATGAGTTCTGTTTTACTCACAGATATAATTCAAACGGTTTTAGAAACTTGAGAGTGTTTTCTATCCAATAGTAATAATAATATGCATATTGTACGAGCAAGAATAGAGTACRAGGCCGTTTAAATTGGGCACGATTTTCCCCCAAAGTGTAAATAGCACCCTCTATCCTCAACAGGTATACTTGTAGCCCTAGTTGTCCTGAAAATAAAAAGGAAAAACACTTAATTGTGAGGCTAAACACAAGGGCTGAACATGCAGATAAATTAAAGTCAGATAAATGAAAGCCAGTTTTTGCTGGGGTCTCGGGACTATAGGGTTAAACAGCAATAAATCAGGAAGTAGGACTTGTGAAGATATGGCCTTTATGCAGGGTAGCAGCTCTATGGATTTAGCAAACTAGTTAACTCCTATCAATAGCTCCAGGGCATGTGAAGGTCATTTTGATTTATCACAGAAACAACCAAATGGGTTGAAAATAGACACACGTAGACGCACAGGGCAATGCATTCCCATCAACATGTGCCATGTGATGCTATCTCATCCAGCAGTGCTCTAGGATGAGTTGGAAGGAGTGATGTGTCCATCACTGTGGCAGAAAGTCCTTTCAATCTCCCCCACATGTCCTCAGGGAGACATTTAGAGATACAGGAAGAGGTCATGATAGAAGGATCTGGGGTTAACGCAACACACTACTCTATTGTACGTATCTTCTAGATCTACCTTTGGTTGCACGAAATAGGACCAACAACTTGATTATTGTAATTTTCCCTAGGAATGGATATTGTATCTTTGAGGAGAGAGATTTTAAATAATGTCTAGATTTGTAAATTACACCCACATTATATATGTACCAGTTTTGCCCATCTAGCCCAATCCTTAGTTTATGATGAATCTGTTCTTGATACAGTGCAAAACTCTCTCCATGGAGAATAGCCCAACTCACCTGAGAGTTTTTCTAGATAAAACAGTCCTCTGTAAGAATGAAGGAGCAGCATAGTGCCAGGAGGGGATTCTCATGAATCACATTGCAACACCATTGTTTACATTTGAGTGCGTAAGCAGACACTCTTATCCAGGGTAACTTACAGTAGTGAGTGCATACTTTTTTATACTGGTCCACCATGGGAATCAAACCCACAACCCTGMTATTGCAAGCACCATGCTCTACCAACCGAGCCACACAGGGTCTGCCCTTCTTTCCACAACCATCATTCGTTCATATCTAGCCAAGACCTATCTCCAGACAAATGAACCAACCTCTCTACACTGACCTGGGTCTCCCTGGTCTCTCTCTTTCCAACTCTCTGCCCGGCTCTCCCCAGCTGTCACTCACCTTATTGATCACTGTGGTCCGACTGTGTGCAGATGAGATACAACACTGTCTAATTATTCACCTCTCCCTTGGAGAGCTACCATACTCCCACTGACCTTTTCCTACTCTAACCCCTCCATCCCTCCCGTCTCCCTCTTTTCCTCTCTCTGTTACCCCCAGGGCGTCCTTGAAACTCCAACCGCATATATTAGTTAACCCCAAAATGCCAGAAGATTGTGCAAGATCAACGCAACGTGGACGCCGCGGGGAGCCGCTCGCTTTGGTTCTCTGGGAGCGAGGGAGAGGAGAAGTGGAGAAGTCGACATTTGGAGAAGTGCGGTATGATATGAATAAGAATGAGGAGTAACTCATTCTGATTCTGTGTATGGTACTGACTAGCATACTCATCTCCTCTACAGTGGCTAACATTTTTCATCAAAGGAAGGGTTACTTAGGACAAAGCAAATCTGATGTACAGAGTGCAAGCCAACAGTGTGTGGAGAGACTAGAGAGCCATGAGAGTAATACAGTAGGGGTCTTTGAAACTCCAACAAAATTGTTTTTAACAGTGGGACCACCGATCCTTTGGGTTCTACCAGCAAGGTCAGTTGAGGATATGGTGTAGCTGGCTGCCCTCTAGGGAAATTACTCTCAAGGTTACTGGAACCCAACATAGACCCATTGTCTGTCTCTCTGAGTAACAAAAGCCCAGCGTTACACCATAATCTCCCAATCCACCACTCCTCTCCTCGCCTCTGTGCCATCTACTCCTCCGGTTTCACTTGATTCGTAACTCGCCCGGTAAAAGCGGAAAGGGACAAAATCTCTGCCCAGGCAAAAGTGACCCCTAATCTGATTAGTTGCCAACAATCTCGTTAGGCAGCCGTATTGATGTATGTCCATGCTCCTCGTCACTTGCTKCTGTCATTTCCTCCAACCCATCATCAGCTATGGGCCACCCTCCTTCCCTTCACAACTGACTGATTAAGGGATGCTCTCCTCTCTATCTTCTCTTCATGCTTATTTGTGTGCTGCTTCACCTTCTCCCCTGGCGTCTTATTAATGCTCCACAGAGTCCAGGAGAAGAAAAGTCATGGATTTATAACAAAAAAAATAAAAAAAATAATCAAGTATGGTGGCAACAGAAATACAAGAAATTCCATGATGCAAGTAGATGGAGAGGGAAAATAGTATTTAATCTGTAGGAAATATAAGTGGGTAGGGTATATAACATGAAGCAAGTGTGGGAATAATAGTTAAAGGGTTAGTTTCATTGTATCGTCAGTTGCTCTGGGGGGTGTGGGGTATACTGTATGTTTGAGGATGTTATTACTAAAAAATCGGACTATGATACAAACAGTTGCATCAACAGCTACATATGACTCATAATACAGAAACAAATCACATCCACAGAGAGAAAGAGAGAGCCCTCCAGAGGCCTGCCATCTGTCGCCCCCACTCCCCAGCACCTGCTGATGAGGTGCTGCTAGCCCAACACATCCCCATCCCCGCTGTTTGATGCCACACTACCAGAGCAGGCTGCATGCTGGCCCAGCTGACAGACCTGCTTAGGATGTTTGTCTGCGCTCCACTGAATGTCAGCCACGTAAGAAGCACAACACACTCACGGCTTCATCTCACACACACACACACACACACACAACTCCACACACTCACGGCTTCACACGCACGCAAACACACACAGTGTGCAGACGTGTTGTCACGGCCTGGCTACTGCTGGATAACTGTGTAATGCTGCTATTGCTGCTACCACAATCATAGTACACCATCAGAGCTGAACTCGGACAATGGATTTATCAATGCTGCCCTAATTGGCTAGCTCTGGTAGAACATTCCATGCACTCTTAGAACAAAAGGTGCTATCTATAACCTTAAAGCATGGGTTTCAACCTCAACCTGTAACGATTGTCTATGTCGTCCTCCTCATCGGACGAGGAGAGGCGAGAAGGATCGGACCAATATGCAGAGTGGTTAGTTTCCATAGTRATTTAATAGACAMGAAAACAATATGCGATACAAAATAACAAATGAAACTACCGTGACAGTCCCGTGTGGCGAAACACTAACAARGAACAAACACCCACAAACCACACGTGAAACCCCGGCTGCCTAAGTATGATTCTCAATCAGGGACAACGATTGACAGCTGCCTCTGATTGAGAATCATACCAGGCCGAACACAAAAAACCCAACATAGAAAACACACAGACAACCCACCACAACTCACGCCCTGACCATACTAAATACATACAAAATAAGGGAAAATAAGGTCAGGAACGTGACACAACCTTTTTCTCAGGGACCCCCACCCAGGCAAACTGGCGACCCAGGCACCCCATCATATGTTAGCAAAATAAAATGTGGTCACGTCTTGTCAGTCCCACGTAGCTCAGTTGGTAGAGCATGGCACCAGGGTTGTGGTTATGATTCCCACAGGGGACCAGTACGAAAAAAGTATGTACTCACTACAGTAAGTCGCTCTGGATAAGAACGTCTGCTAAATGACTAATATGTAAAAATGTAAAATGTCTTATCAGGTGAGTATAATTTACCCAGTATTAGGAGTTAAAAAGTTGACACATTAGAAATAAGTTATTTTCCTCTTTTCTACCGTAGGCATGTAATGAAAAATATATACAGTTGAAGTCGGAAGTTTACATACACTAATGTTGGAGTCATTAAAACTTGGTTTTCAACCACTCCACAAATTTGTTGTTAACAAACTATAGCTTTGGCAAGTCGGTTAGGACATCTACTTTGTGCATGACACAAGTAATTTTTCCATCAATTGTTTACAGACAGATTATTTCACTTATAGTTCACTGTATCACAATTCCAGCGGGTCAGAAGTTTACATACACTAAGTTGACTGTGCCTTTAAACAGATTGGAAAATTCCAGAAAATGTTGTCATGGCTATAGAAGCTTCTGATAGGCTAGTTGACATCATTTGAGTCTATTGGAGGTGTACCTGTGGATGTATTTCAAGGCCTAAGGACTGTGGTGTCTTGGCTATTAGAGGGATGTAGTGTCTTGGCTGTAAGAGTACTGTGGTGTCTTGGCTATTAGGGGACTGTGGTGTCTTGGCTATAAATGACTGTGGTGTTTGGCTATTAGAGGATTGCAGTGTCTTGGTATTATTAGACTGTGGTGTCTTGGCTATTAGAGGGACTGCAGTGTCTTGGCTATTTAGAGGAGGCTGTACTGCTCTTTGGCTAAAAGAGGATGTGGTGTCTTGGCTATTAGAGGAATGGGGTGTCTTGCTATTGGAGGACTGGTGTCTCGGCTATTAGGGGATGTAGTGTCTTGGCTGTAAGAGTACTGTGGTGTCTGGCTTTAGGGGACTGTGGTGTCTTGGCTAATAAAATGACTGTGGTGTCTTGGCTATGAAAAGGACGGTGGTGTCTTGGCTATTAGAGGACTGTACTGTCTTGGCTAAAGAGGACTGTGGTGTCTTGGCTATTAGAGGACTGCAGTGTCTTGGCTATTGAGGACTGTACTGTCTTGGCTAAAAAGAGGACTGTGGTGTCTTGGCTATTTGAGGACTGTGGTGTCTTGGCTATTTGAGGACTGTGGTTCTCTTGGCTATTAGAGGACTGTGGTCTCTTGGCTATTAGAGGACTGTGGTGTGTCTTGGCTATTAGAGGACTGTGGTGTCTTGGCTATTAGAGGACTGTGGTGTCTTGGCTATAGAAGGACTGTGTGATGTCTTGGCTATTAGAGGAACTTGTGGTGTTTGGCTATTGAGGGACTGTGGTGTCCTTGGGTTTATTTGAGGACTATTAGAGGACTATGTCTTGGCTATTAGAGGACTATGGTGTCCTTGGCTATTAGAGGCTGTGGTGCCTTGGCTATTAGAGGACTGTGATGTCTTGGTTATTTGAGGACTATTAGAGGACTATGTCTTGGCTATGAATGGACTGGGTGTCTTGGCTATTAGAGGACTGTGGTGTTTGGCTATTAGAGGAATGTGGTGTCTCGGCTATTAGAGGGATGTAGTGTCTTGGCTGTAAGAGTACTGTGGTTGTCTTGGCTATTAGGGGACTGTGGTGTCTTGGCAATTAGAGGGACGTAGTGTCTTGGCTGTAAGAGTACTGTGGTGTTTGGCTATTAGAGGACCTGTGGTGTCTTGGCTATAAATGACTGTGGTGTCTTGGCTATGAAAGGACGGTGGTGTCTTAGCTATTATAGGACTGCAGTGTCTTGGCTATTAGAGGACTGTTACTGTTTTGGCTAAAAGAGGACTGTGGTGTCTTGGCTATTAGAGGAATGGGGTGTCTTGGCTATTAGAGGGGCTTGTAGTGTCTTGGCTATTAGAGGGCTGTAGTGTCTTGGCTGGAAGAGTACTGGTGGTGTCTTGGCTATTAGAGGACTGGGGTGTCTTGGCCATTAGAGGACTTGTGTGTCTTGGCTATTAGAGGACTGTGGTGTCTTGGCTATTAGGGGACTGTGGTGTCTTGGCTATTAGATGGACTGGTGTGTCTTGCCTATGATGGACTGTGGTGTCTTGGCTATTAGAGGACTGTGTGGGTGTCTTGGCTATTGAATGGACTGGTGTGGTGTCTTGGCTATTAGAGGACTGTGGTGTTTGCCTATTAAGAGGACTTGGTGGTGGTCTTGGCTATTAGAGGACTGTGGTGTCTTGGCTATTAGCGGACTGTGGTGTCTTGGCTATTAGAGGACTGTGGTGTCTTGCCTATTTGAGGACTGTGGTGTCTTGGCTATAAGAGGACTGTGGTGTCTTGGCTGTTGGAGTATTGTTGTGTCTTGGCTATTAGAGGACTGTGGCGGTGTGGCTCAGAGGCTGTGTACTGTCTTTAAGATGATTTATTGAGTCCAGGATGCTTCTGCATGAATCTGACCAGTCACCAGGATATTTTCAACCAGAGAACTGGAGCCTCTACTGAGCACGTCAGGAGAGAAAGAGAGGGGGGTGGTGGGAGGGGAGAGAGAGGGAGAAAGAGAGAGAGAGAAACAGACAGAGAGAAAGAGACAGCAGAGAGAGTCAGAAGACAGAGAGAGAGAAAAGAGAGAAGAGAGAGCGCGAGCGCTAAAGAGAGGGAACAGCATCTGTGCTCTCAGTATATAAATATCCCATCCATGATACACTCTTAGAAATAAAGGTGCTATCTATAATCGTAAAGGGTTGTTCGGCTGTCCCCATAGGAAAACCCTTTGAATAATCATTTTTGTTTCCATGCAGAACCTTCTGGTTATCCTGGAACCAAAAAGGGTTCTCCTACTTGGACAGCTGAAGAACACTTTTGGGACCCTTTTTTCTAAGCGTGTTGCCTAGTGAATCTTAATCCATTGACATAAATGTGTGTAGTGTTCTCTCCAGCCCGAGGTAGCATGTCTCTATTTTGAGCTACCAGGACTCCATGTAAGACTGATCTTAGCACAGACTTAACATTTCTCCATGATTACAGAGGGAGCAGATGAGATGGTATGGCAGCACGGTTGGGTGTGTGATTAAAATTGATTAAGTGGAGAAGAATTCATGAGGAGAAGAATAGACACAGCTCCCTGATTTATGAAGGGCTTAATCAGAAATTCCATAAAAGTCCAATAAAACGTAATGACCTGAAATCACAGAGCGGAATGATGATATCCAGCTCCGGAGTCCAGACTGCCTGAGAAAATGCCAGGTGGACTAATAGGGAGAATATGGACCGAATCGGAATATAACGGGCAAATATAAGGCACCGTCTTGGAGCTGAGATCCAACAACCTCAACCCCCACACACCCTCACTGAACCTTCCTACATTCATCCTAACTCCCTTTTAACACTGGTACATTACGTCCAGGATCAGGGCAATGTTGTTAGAGTAAATCTCTCAAAGAAAATTGAGGAGGGAGGGTCACAGTAGCAGCACCACCTCTGTCCCTGTGGCCAGCAGAAAGCCAGCTATCAGCTTAACTCGGACCATTAGGGTGCCATCCCACATTACTGTCGACTGACCGACTGACAGGGGCCTGTGTGTTGGTGCACTGTATTCTGGAGGATGACAGAATGACAGAGCAGAGGACAAGAAAGGGTAGAGGAGCTGCCACAGCCCGCTCTGCATTGCATTGCCCGCTCTCCACAGCCCTCCTTTCGGAAAAGCTGACCACGACGCCATTTTGTTGCTTCCAGCCTACAGACAGAAACTAAAACAAGAAGCTCCCGCGCTCAGGTCTGTTCAACGCTGGTCCGACCAATCTGATTCCACGCTTCAAGACTGCTTCGGTCACGTGGATTGGGAAATGTTCCGCATTGCGTCCAACAACAACATTGACGAATACGCTGATTTGGTGAGCGAGTTCATTAGAAAGTGCATTGGCGATGTCGTACCTACAGCAACKATTAAAACATTCCCAAACCAGAAACCGTGGATTGATGACAGCATTCGGGCGAAACTGAAAGCGCGGACCACTGCTTTTAACCAGGGCAAGGTGACCGGAAACATGACTGAATACAAACAGTGTAGCTATTCCCTCCACAAGGCAATCAAACAAGCTAAGCGTCAGTATAGAGACAAAGTAGAGTTGCAATTCAATGGCTCAGACACAAAAGGTATGTGGCAGGGTCTACAGTCAATCACGGATTACAAAAAGAAAACCAGCCCCGTCGCGGACCAGGATGTCTTGCAGACTAAATAACTTCTTTGCTCGCTTTGAGGACAATACAGTGCCACTGACACGGCCCGCTACCAAAACCTCGGACTCTCCTTCACTGCAGCCGACGTGAGTAAAAACATTTAAACATGTAACCCTCGCAAGGCTGTAGGCCCAGACGGCATCCTCAGAGCATGCGCAGACCAGCTGGCTGGTGTGTTTACGACATATTCATCAATCCTTATCCCAGTCTGCTGTTCCACATGCTTCAAAGGGCCACCATTGTTCCTGTTCCAAGAAAGCTAAGTAACTGAGCTAAACGACTACCGCCCGTAGCACTCACTTCGTCATCATGAAGTGCTTGAGAGACTAGTCAAGGACCATATCACCTCCACCCTACCTGACACCTAGACCCACTCCAATTTGCTTACCGACCCAATAGTCCACAGACGACGCAATCACAACCACACTGCACACTGCCCTAACCCATCTGGACAAGAGGAATTACCTATGTGAGAATGCTGTCATCGACTACAGCTCAGCATTTAACCCATAGTACCCTCCAAACTCGTCATCAAAATCGAGACCCTGGTCTCGACCCCGCCCTGTGCAAACTGGGTACTGGACTTCTGACGGCCCCCCCAGGTGGTGAGGGTAGGTAACAACATCTCCACCCGCTGATCCTCAACACTGGGCCCACAAGGGTGTGTCCTGAGCCTCTCCTGTCATCCCTGTTCACCCCACGACTGCGTGGCATGCACGCCTCACAACTCATCATCAAGTTTGCGGACGACACTACAGTGGTAGGTCTTGATTACCAACAACGCGAGACGGCCTACAGGGAGGAGGTGAGGGCCCTCGGAGTGTTGGTGTCAGGAAATAACCTCACACTCAACGTCAACAAAACAAAGGAGATGATTGTGGACTTCAGGAAACAGCAGAGGGAGCACCCCCTATCCACATCGACAGGACAGTAGTGGAGAGGGTAGTAAGTTTTAAGTTCTCGGCGTACACATCACGGACAAACTGAATTGTCCACCCACACAGACAGCGTTGTGAAGAAGCGCAGCAGCGCCTCTTCAACCTCAGGAGGCTGAAGAAATTGGCTTGTCACCAAAAGCACTCACAAACTTTCTACAGATGCACAATCGAGAGCATCCTGTCGGGCTGTATCACCGCCTGGTACGGCAACTGCTCCGCCCACAACCGTAAGCTCTCCACAGGGTAGTGAGGTCTGCACAACGCATCACTGGGGCAAACTACATGCACTCCAGACACCTACACCACCCAGGCCATAAAGATCATCAAGGACAACAACACCCGAGCCACTGCCTGTTCACCCCGCTATCATCCAGAAGGCGAGGCAGTACAGGTGCATCAAAGACAGGGACCGAGAGACTGAAAAACAGCTTCTTCTCAAGGCCCTCAGACTGTTTAAACAGCCACCACTAACATTGAGTGGCTGCTGCCAACATACTGACTCAACTCCAGCTCACTTTAATAATGGAAATTGATGGAAATTGATCAAAAATGATCACTAGCCACTTAACCAGGTACTTAAATATAATGTTTTACATACCCTAACATTATCATTCATATGTATATGTATATAATACGGTAGTCCTTTATCACTACTCCTCTTGCCATCTTTATGTAATACATGTATCCCTAGCCACTTTAAACTATGCCACTTTTATGTTTACATACCCTACATTACTCATCTCATATGTATATACTGTACTCTATACCATCTACTGCATCTTGCCTATGCCGTTCTGTACCATCACTCATTCATATATCTTTATGTACATATTCTTTATCCCTTTACACGTGTGTATAAGGTAGTAGTTGTGGAATTGTTAGGTTAGATTACTCGTTGGTTATTACTGCATTGTCGGAACTAGAAGCACAAGCATTTCGCTACACTCGTATTAACATCTGCTAACCATGTGTATGTGACAAATACATTTRATTTGATTTGATTTGATGATGGACAGAGCTGTGCCACTGTAGAGGCAATGTACAGTACCCTCTGGACATTACCCTCTTCATGCGCTTGGTACAGGGAGCCCTGCCACACCCTCCTGCTCAACTACACAGCAGTGCAAGGCACAAAGACAAAAACAGAGGCTACACATTTCYTTGGATTTGAATTAAATTTGCAAAGTAAAACATGCGGCAAAAAAACAGATCTGCATGCACAGTATACACACACACACACAAACACACAAAGCCAGCATTAAGAATCTCTCAATTTTAGATGCAATAATGCCACACCCTTCTCCAGGTTGGTGGAGCTCAGTGTGTGTCAGTGTTGACAACAGGGTGTATATTGCCCCCTCAGTGCCAATAGGTGCTACAGGGGGAGACCTGGTTGCCAGTGAGACAGATGTGCAGCCAGATGCTCTCAGCAGGAGTCAGAGGAAGCAGCTCTTTTAGCTCTGCTCAAACTCCGACACAACACAATCACCACTGGGCTCGGGCACTTAATACTGTGTCACAGGGAGAGATGCGGATGAGAGAGAGAGGGGGAGGGAGAGAATAGACCGAGGGGAAAGAGGGGAAAGGAGAAGGGGGTGGAGGAGGAAGAGTAGGAGCATGCAAAGTCACTGGTGCAGCTGGCTTATTGTTTCACAAGACCACGAGGCAGCACGAGACCTTTCAGAGGCCGCCGCCCCCTGTCTGTCAGTGAGGTCAGGTGAGGTGAGGAGAGTCATGTAATTGGCTACTCTTTCTCAGCCCCTCTACCAGCTTACGACACACTACTATAGCCAAACAACAAGCTCACAGAGACACTGTCTGCCGGGTGGCTCAATTAGGGGGGAAAAGGGACCTTACGAGGGACCCTAGTCTGCTTGTTATTTTCATGACCTCTACAATGAACATRTGACTGGCACAGACAGATTGGTTAAGCTACAGGAAACATATGCATATGCATAGATTGTGTAAATATGCATACATTTTCCTTTGACAAGGACAAAGTTTGACACGTATGAGCTTGTATGACATCGGTACAGGCCAGGGTAATTTTACTGTGGACACAAGGGTAGCAGGACACAATGGAAGGATTGCTGCTTGGGTGGAAGATGTTCAATGCAAGCATACTTCTTTGAGCTCTAACTGAGCAACATCTTAAGTATCTAGAGTAAGTGACATTTAGTCTTACCATCTGTGTCCGGATGCGGTGGTAGGGGTGGATGATGGGCAGGCCCAGGGGCATCACCCACTCAGCAGCTTGAAAGTATGCTCAGTTTAAACGTAGATGCCGTTTCTTCTGTGATTATATCTATCCAGTGCAAATAGATGGAGAGTTTGGTCGAAACAGGTGGAACGTTATTGCTTGCAGACCGCAGAACACTACTAGTCTAGACATTGAAGAGCAACAGTGCTGGGCTGTGACACAGATTCTCTCTCAGAATGGAAGCCCTATTAGGAWGTCCCAGAGGTCCTCATTCACAGCCTTAGTGTAGGAGACTAATATCACCCAAGCAAACAGGCAGCACCCAGGCMCAAAACTGTCCCATTCATCAGACTTTCTGCCTTCTGACCCAATTTCTACCTCCCAATTCTTCCTCTCTACTCAACTCTCCTGCCTCTCTCCCCTTTCTCTCTCTTCCTCTTCGCCGTCCCTCACCCAGGCATTCCCAGCCAGGTACAGAGAGGAGAGGACCCAGCAGGACCTGACACATTATTAAGAGATGAACCGGGGAGCAGGGGTGAGGCGAGACATGGGGGGGTATTTCATATGAGCTGGTGATGTCTGCCCTCACCCCCCGGGGAGCTCATAGAGACAGTGGTTGGTGGGTCCTTAAGCTACCCTGATCATTATTTTTCCTGTGGATTTAATGTATCAATTTGTRTGCCCCACCCACCTGAGGATTTTTACATTTTCTTTCAGGCTTCTATTTCCTGTGTTTGAGGTGTGCAAAATCCACTTGTCACTTAAATCTCGCGGGATTAAATGTTTTCATTTTACTCCTGCAACTCTCATACTCTGCTTGTGCCTGTTGTTTTTTCCCGTTAATGTTACGGCCGCCGAAATGTATGTAATGATCTGTCAAACACACCCCAGGAATGGCTTAAATGGGCTCAATGAAATACATTGTCTCTCCGCTGCATCTATAAAAATGCTAAAGCTTCGTCGGGGATGAAACGTATCGTCTTGACTCTTACATTACATTTTACATTTACATTTACATTTAAGTCATTTAGCAGACGCTCTTATCCAGAGCGACTTACAAATTGGTGCATTCACCTTATGAATATCAGTGGAACAACCACTTTACAATAGTGCATCTAACTCTTTTAAGGGGGAGGGGGGGGTGTTAGAAGGATTACTTTATCCTATCCTAGGTATTCCTTAAAGAGGTGGGTGTCAGGTGTCTCCGGAAGGTGGTGATTGACTCCGCTGACCTGGCGTCGTGAGGGAGTTTGTTCCACCATTGGGGTGCCAGAGCGCCAACAGTTTTTGAACTGGGCTGAGCGGGAGACTGTACTCCTCAGAGGTAGGGAGCCGAGCAGCCAGAGGTGGATGAAACGCATGTCCTTGTTTGGGTGTAGGGCCTGATCAGAGCCTGAAGGACGGAGGTGCCGTTTCCTCACAGCTCGTAGGCAAGCAACCATGGTCTTGTAGCGGATGCGAGCTTCAACTGGAAGCCAGTGGAAGAGAGCGGCAGGGAGCAGGGACGTGAGAGAACTTGGGAAGGGGTTGAACAACCAGACGGGCTGTGGCGTTCTGGATGAGTTGTAGGGTTAATGGCAAGGCAGGGGGACAGCCAACAGCGAGTTGCAGTAATCCAGACGGGAGATGACAAGTGCCTTGGATTAGCACCTGCTGCCGCTTCTCTGTGTGAGGCAGGGTCGTACTCTGCGAATGTTGTATAGACACGAACCTACAGTGAACGGATGTCACGCCTTGATGTTAGTTCGAGAACGACAGGCTTGTTGTCCAGGATGACGCCAAGGTTCTTAGCACTCTGGAGGAGGAACAACAATGGAGTTGTCAACCGTGATGGCGAGATCATGGAACGGGCAGTCCTTCCCCGGGAGGAAGAAGCAGCTCCGTCTTTCCGAGGTTCAGCTTGAGGTGGTGATCCATCATCCACACGAGTATGTCTGCCAGACACTGCAGATAGCGATTCGCCACCTGGTTATCAGAAGGGGAAAGGAGAAGATTAATTGTGTGTCGTCTGAAGCAATATTAGAGAGACCATGTGAGGACTATGAAGAGCCAAGTGACTTGTGTATAGCGAGATAGGAGAGGGGCCATAGAAACAGAGCCCTGGGACACCAGTGGTGAGAGCACGTGGTGCGGAGACAGATTCTAGCCACGGCCACTGGTAGGAGCGACTGTAGGTAGGACGCAATCCAAGCGTGGGCCGCGCCGGAGATGCCCAACTCGGAGAGGGTGGAGAGCGAAGGATCTGATGGTTCACAGTATCAAAGGCAGCCGATAGGTCTAAGAAGGATGAGAGCAGAGGAGAGAGAGTTAGCTTTAGCAGTGCGGAGCGCCTCCGTGACACAGAGAAGAGCAGTCTCAGTTGAATGACTAGTCTTGAAACCTGACTGATTTGGATCAAGAAGGTCATTCTGAGAAAGATAGCAGGAGAGCTGGCCAAGGACGGCACGTTCAAGAGTTTTGGAGAGAAAAGAAAGAAGGGATACTGGTCTGTAGTTGTTGACATCKGAGGGATCGAGTGTAGGTTTTTTCAGAATAAAAATAATATCCTGTTGATTTTTACATCACAAGGAAGAGAGGATAGATAACTTTAATTGGAATGTTTACAAGTTAGATGGACTGAARTGAAAGAACTTTCCAAAAATGAACACTTGGATGACAGTGATATTATGTTTAATTTCGAAAACAATGTAAAGAATGTATAAATGTGTGTAATCTGGAGCCAAGGCTGTTGATTTTTTTATCCGATGGTATCCTGCTATTGACACACTTGTTGAATGATGCAACAGAACGCGATAACAGTAATTTCATGAGGCAGTCTAGACAGCGCAGCTGAGTGCAGGTAGGCCTAGACAGAGTAGGTTTTTGGTGGATGCAGCCCTGTCCCACCTCTTTATGTTAATTGTTGCATATATGCAAATTCACCCAGTGTTCTTATGCAAATAAGGCACATAAAACATTCTTTATTTTAACACAACATATAAAAAAATACCTGATACCATTAGAACATGTACAAACAGTGCCTTCAGAAAGTATTTACACCACTTGACTTTTTCCACATTTTGTTGTGTTACTGCCTGAATTTAAAATGGATTAAATGGAGATTTTCTGTCACTGGTCTACACACAACACCACATTATGTCAAAGAGGAATTATGTTTTTAGAMATTTTTACAAATGCATTACAAATGAAAAGCTGACATGTCTTGAGTCAATAAGTATTAAACTTTGTTATGGCAAGCCTAAATAAATTCAGGACAGGGGCATATGCATTGGTGGGCACAGGCCCTGCCAGGCCCCCCCCTCAATCAGACTGAAATAAATGCAAAACATTTTCTTTTTTAACTTATTAGTGATCCCAGTGAAATAAAAGCAYGCCAAATTCAAAAACWGAAATACTCATAATAATAATTCATAAATCATACAAGTGTCATACACCAGTTTAAAGATGAACTTCTTGTTAATCCAGCCACAGTGTCAGATTTCAAAAAGGCTTTAAGGCGAAAGCAAACCATGCTATTATCTGAGGACAGCACCCCATCAAACACATGAAAATCATAATTCAACCCGCCTGGCACAACACAAAAGTCAGAAATAACATATAATGCATGCCTTACCTTTGAAGATCTTCTTCTGTTGACACTCCAATATGTCCATTAAACATCACAAATAGTCCTTTTGTTCGATTAATTCTGTCGTTATATCCCCAAAATGTAAATTTATTTGTCGCTTTTGATTCTGAAAATACACCGGTTCCAACTCGCGCAACATGACTACAAAGTATCTAATAARTTACCTGTAAACTTGATCCAGACATTTCAAACAACTTTCCTAATACAACTTTAGGTATTTTTTWACGTAAATAATCGATCAAATTTGAGACGGGATAAATTGCGTTCAATAGCGGATAAAAACAAAGTGGAGCGAGCTTTCAGGTCGCGCGCCTCTAACAAACAGTACACTTCACTCGACCCTCGTTCTGAACTGCCCTAATTCTTAATTTCTCAAAGGAAAAACATCAACCAATTTCTAAAGACTGTTGACATCCAGTGGAAGCGATAGGAACTGCAAGCAAGTGCCTTAGAAATCTAGATTCCCATAGAAAAATCATTGAAAAGAGAGTGACCTCAAACAAAAAAAAATCCTGGATGGTTTGTCCTCAGGGTTTGCCTGCCAAATAAGTTCTGTTATACTCACAGACATCATTCAAACAGTTTTAGAAACTTCCGAGTGTTTTCTATCCAAATCTACTAATATAGCATATCCTAGCTTCTTGGCCTGAGTAGCAGGCAGATTACTTTGGGCATACTTTTCATCCGGACGGGAAAATAGTGCCCCCTAGCCTTAAGAAGTTTTAAATACTCCTTAGCAATACATCCAGTTTCTACAAAGATACAGGCGTCCTTCCTAACTCAATTGCCGGATAGGAAGAACGAGTTTAATGCCTGTGATAGAAGAGAACTGAGGATGGATCAACAACATTGTAGTTACTCCACAATACTAACCTAAATGACAGAGTGAAAAGAAGGAAGCCTGTACARAATAAAAATATTCCTAAACATGAGTACTATTTGCAATAAAGTAAAAATGCAAAAAATGTGGCAAAKAAATTAACTTCAGTTTATCATTATGGGGTATTGTGCACTGTAAATGGTACTTTGAACATAAGAAAAGGATTCTACTTAATCAAGTAAAAAACTACTGAATGAGCCCAAAAACATGCTATGATTTGTATGATATTAGTGAAATCGTGAAAATGAGTATGTCCTGGCTAATATTAGTAATGTGCCGGTGAAGATCTCCTTCAGACAGCTGAACACCTGGTGGACCAGGTAGTGAGAGGCGTCCCATACATACTCCTGCAATCAAACACACAAATCTCAATGACAGGACAATACATATATCCAAATCGAGCACATTTATTTACTTATTTGCACATAATCAAAAAGAGTAAAGGCCCAAGCACAGAACCCTGAGGAACTCCACAAGATAAAAAGTGTGATATTCCATAAAATAATTCCTGTAATGGTATTAAGGTTGGCCGGTATCCAGATGTTCATGCCTTCATATCATTCCTTTACCATACCAGGTTGTGCAATATTACCGGCAGTGCACACAAGGGCTGCTATTTCATTCCAAACATAAAAAACAATCAATGCAAAAAACAAATGCAGACAGAGATCTTGACCCAGGAGGGGATGGATTGTCTCTGCTGTAACCAAGAAGTTTGATCTAGCAAGTTAGCCACGTAGCTAGAAAGTTAGCAAACCCAAATGCATGGCTGGAGCCCTGACCTGGAGATAATTTATTTGGCACATCTTACATGTTAGTAATTTASCAGAAATTACGGTTATGTGCCTTGCTTAAGGGCACATTCACAGATTTTTAACCTAGTCGGCTAGGGGTTTATAACCGGCGACCTTTTGGTTACTGGCCCAACGCTCTTAACCGCTAGTTAACTTTTAGTTATAAGCAGTGCCCCCCCCCCCGAGCTGTGTACCCGAGGTATCTGTACCCTCCACCTCTCTGCGGAGAGGCTATCAGTGTGTGGGGCCACTAGCTCCCAGCTACTGCCTGTCTCTCCATACCCCCCCCTGTCTTACTGTTGGAGGAGCACAGATGTTTTACTCTACTGTATCACAGCAGGGCCTCTTAGACAGGCTGGGAGGCCACGGCACTGCCATCAGCACTCTCATTACCCCTGATAACACTGATCCTAATGACATCCCAACCACCAGATCTACATACTCTACTGTGCTATACACACCCAGGGAGGACGATAGAGGAAGACTTTCTCTACTGTACTATACACACCCAGTGAGGACAATACAGGAAAGCTTTCTCGGTATTGACAGTGACATTTACAGTCTCACTGTCTGTCCATGTGTCACTGTCTGTCATCTCTATTTTTTTCTCGACCTGTGCGCACCTACGATGTAAACTTTAATCCATAGGCTAGGTTGTAGCAACCTCATGATGGGTAAAGAGAAAAATTGAGTATCATGTAGTAGCCTAAACCTATCGATGTTACATTGAACTGGGTGAATGGAATATGAATGACAGTCATTCAACATGCTGTAATAGAAATAATGCCATGCTCATGAAAAAAGAAATGTCCTCCCTCATCATTAATGTCACTGACCGCCACTGCCCTGTATGTACTGTAGGTGTTTGTCCTCCCTAGGACTCAGAGTGGAGCTAATTTCATCAGCTGGTTTCTAATCAGAGCTCCCCAGGGGTGGCTGGACAATGAGGAGGGAGGGAGCAGAGAGCAGAGAGCATGACACAGCATTATTCTGACGGGCAGCCCAGCTCATTGAGAACTCCTCAATGTATTCTGCGGCTCCAACTAAATGTGACTTAATGTTTTTGGCACGGCCACTTTGTGCTTTTTTTYCACAGCATAAACACTCTCTGCTCCCACCATTGCTAAAAACAATAGGCTCACTATTAGCCTTAAATAATTTCACCCACTAAAATATGCAGCTAGGTCAGAGCAGAATCCTTCAGCTGTGCCTTCTGTGCTGCAGGGAGTGGGGCTCAAAGGGAGCCCTAGAGAGAGAGGTAAAGCAAAGCCTGCTTGGACAAGTCTATCTATGGGAGCTGATGTAAGGTGGAGGAGAGCAGGTGCTGTTATTTTAGACTGTGCTAAGTGCAAAGGAAAAAGTAGACTGTCGTTCCCTAAGAATCCAACCATCCAGGTAAATAAAGGAGCAAGCTCGATAATGGGAGAGACACTCTTCAAGAACATTATTTATTGATTGATAAAAACCAATGCATTTCAGCATACAGCTAAACCAGAGCTATTCAACCAGGGGTACTCGGCCCTAGAAGTACTGCAGGGTGATTTTTTAAACATTTGTATTATTTCAATGTTATTATGAATATAGCTAGAAACAAAATAATAAACACATTTTTAATGACATACCTAAATAAGAAAAGAGGAGATGTTATTTCTAATGATGCCAACTTGTCAATTTCTCAACTCCTAATATTGGATAAATTATACTCATTGGAGCTAATTACACTCACTAGAGAGCTGACATGGGCTTTGAAAAAGTGATGCTGGCAAGCTTTCTTGACWAATTCTTTGTTTAACCAGCTAAACAGCTACTATTAGCAAAATGTGTTTGAAATTACCTTCCTATCTAATAGGATATGTTAGAGTTTACACCACCTCTTGTGGGGAGGTCAGCGTAGTGATGCAAAAATTATTTCAAAATGCGTAGCGCATAGAATTAAAATGGTATTATCGGATATTATTCATCCTAAGCAAACATGTTTTTTTTTACATAGACGATACATTGGAGATAATATAAGACAAGTACTGCAAACAATAGAACACTATGGAAAATCTGGGGAACCAGGCCTGGCTGACTTTGAAAAGGCTTTTGATCAAGTACGACTGGAATTTATATATAAACGCCTGGGATATTTTAATTTCGGAGAATCTCTTATACAATAGGTTAAAGTTATGTATAGTAACCTACTGTAGGTGTAAAATTGTAAATAATAGCTACTTCTCAGAGAGTATTAAACTGTCGAGGAGTATCTATTTATTATGGCTATTAAAATCAGATCCAACAATATTATCAAGGGGCTAGAAATGCAGGGCTTAAAAACAACGGTGTCATTGTACGCTGATAACTCATGTTTTCTTAAAAATCCACAATTTGGATCCCTCCACAGCCTCATAGAGGATCTACATGCTTTTTGTAACATCTCTGAATTACAACTAAATAATGATAAGTGTACTATATTTAAGCAATAAGGCCAGAGGAGGTGTGGGATAAGGCCAATATACCACGGCTTAGGGCTGTTCTTATGCACGACGCAGTGGTTTATTGGTCATATATCACAAACCCCAGAGGTGCCTTATTGCTATTATAAACTGGCTACCAACATAATTAGAGTAGTAAAAATGCATGTTTTGTCATACCCGTGGTATACGGTCTGATATACCACGGGTGTCAGCCAATCAGCTTTCAGGGCTCGAACCACACAGTTTAGAATACGTATTGGATTACAAAAACTTTTACATGACCGTGTAGTTTACCAATAACATCGTCTGACGGTGATGTGGACATACTCGACAATACATTTTAAAAGAAATGTAGCAAAATTAAATAAGATCTTGCTACCATGGAAAGGACAATACCTGTATATTTGTGGAAAAATCACCCTTATTAACTCTTTAGTCATATCCCAGTTTACCTACTTASTTATGTATTTACCTACAACTTTTTTTTATTTATAAAAGCAAAATATATTCAATTTTATTTGGAACGGCAAGCCAGACGAAATTAAACAGGACTATTTATATAATTAATATTATTTCGGAGGACAGAAATGATTAAAGATTAAAGCATTAGACCTCTCACTAAAGGCTTCAGTCATACAAAAGTTATACTTAAATCCGAGCTGGTTCTCTAGCAGATTAGTAAGAATGTCTCACCCCATGTTCAAGAATTGCCTTTTACCCTTTATTCAGATTACAACCTCTCACTTTCGGATATTGGAAAATGAAATAATCTCCAAAATATCGCTATTTTTAAAACAAGCCATAGAAAGTTGATTGCAATTTCAGTTTAATCCACCTGAAAAGAMAGAACAAATAATACAACAAATAGTGGTTAAACTCAAATATACTAATTTATCTTAAAAAATCATTCWGATTTTTTAAAGAAAGTATACAGTGGCAAGAAAAAGTATGTGAACCCTTTGAAATTACCTGGATTTCTGCATAAATTGGTCATCACATTTGATCTGATCTTCATCTAAGTCACAACAATAGACAAACACAGTGTGCTTAAACTAATAACACACGAATTATTGTATTTTTCTTGTCTATATTGAATACATAATTTAAACATTCACAGTGTAGGTTGGAAAAAGTATGTGAACCCCTTGGCTAACGACTTCTCCAAAAGCTAATTGGAGTCAGGAGTCAGCTAACTTGGAGTCCAATCATTGAGGCGAGATTGGAAATGTTGGTTAGAGCTGCCTTGCCCTATAAAAAACTCACAAAATCTGAGTTTGCTTTTCAGAAGAAGCATTGCCTGATGTGAACCATGCCTTGAACAATAAGATCTCAGAAGACYTACGATTAAGAATTGTTGACTTGCATAAAGCTGGAAAAGGTTACAAAAGTATCTCTAAAAGCCTTCGTTCATCAGTCCACGGTAAGACAAATTGTCTATAAATGGAAAAAAAATTATCATTGTTGCTACTCTCCCTAGGAATGGCCGTCCTGCAAAGATGACTGCAAGAGCAAATACTCAATGAGATTAAGAAGAATCCTAGAGTGTCAGCTAAAGACTTATAGAAATCTCTGGAACATGTTAACATCTCTGTTGACGAGTCAACGATACGTAAATCACTAAACAAGAATGGTGTTCATAGGAGGACAACACGGAAGAAGCCACTGCTGTCAAAAAAGACATTGCTGCACGTCTGAAGTTTGCAAAAGTGCACCTGGATGTTCCACAGCGTTACTGGCAAAATATTCTGTGGACAGATGAAACTACAGTTGAGTTGTTTGGAAGGAACACACAGCACTATGTGTGGAGAAAAAAAGGCACAGCACACCAACATCAAAACCTCATCCCAACTGTAAAGTATGGTGGAGGGAGCATCATGGTTTGGAGCTGCTTAGCTGCCTCAGGGCCTGGACAGCTTGCTATCATCGATGGAAAAATGAACTCCCAAGATTATCAAGTTTGGTTGAGGTTATTGCTGCCAAAGGAGGGTCAACGAGTTATTAAATCCAAGGGTTCACATACTTTTCCCACCCTGAACTGTGAATGTTTACACGGTGTGTTCAATAAAGACATGAACACGTATAATTGTTTGTGTGTTATTTGTTTAAGCAGACTGTGTTTGTCTATTGTTGTGACTTAGATGAAGATCAGATCAAACTTTATGACCAATTTCTGCAGAAATCCAGGTATTTCCAAAGGGTTCACGTACTTTCTTACCACTGTAAGCTTTGTAACTTATATCCTAAATAGAACTGGTGGAGTTGTTACATATGCAGACAACAACACTATATGGAATGTCTGCTTTACCCCAAATTACAACCAACTAATTGCAGCATTACCACAAAAATGGAAGAGACTAGTGGAGGGGGTAAAAAGTAAGAAACTTGTCTGTCGGCCTTGCATTAAAGACCAAAATTGGTGATGAATAAAGTATACCAGTTTAATTTATGAACCAAATAATGTACAGCTGTGCGATATAGATTGCAAAATAGTTGGGAAGAGATGTTTGATGTACCGATTCCATGGTTTATGAACTGATACGCAAACAATGCCGGATTCAAAACTTAGAATTTTTCAATTTAAATGATTATACAAAATTCTTGAAACCAATAGAATGTTATATATGGGGAATCCAAACATCCCAACTCTGMAGATTWTTCTGCGAAGAGACAGAATCATTAGATCATTTATTTTGGTACTGTCCATATTTAACTTGTTTTAGGTCACAGGTCCAGGAATGGCTGAAGAATTGCAATATTCACYTGGAGCTAACTGCAAATAGCACTGTTGGGTGATTTGAAAAGTCATACTCAAGCGATCAATAATGTAATAATTATTTTAGCAAAAATGTTTCTTTCATTTACAATCTGTATAATCTATGAGAATAGAAAGGTTCAGAACTTTTGTGAAACATAACAGCACAGTTGAAAAATATATGTCAAATATTTTTTTTAAGTATGGTGTTAAGAGATGGGAGGGGTTGAGGGTAGTTTCAGGATGGGATTAAAAACAAACTAATTGTAAAATACATTGTGTCTGTAAAATGTATATACGTAGCATGTGTAAGCTGGAAGTAGAAGCCTACAGTGCATTCGGAAAGTATTCAGAACCCTTGACTTTTTCCAAATGTTGTTAGATTACAGCCTTGTTCTAAAATTGATTAAATTGTATTTTCCCTCATCAATCTACACACAATACCCCATAACTGAAAAATCACATTGACATAAGTATTCAGACCCCTTTACTCAGTACTTAAAAAAAAAAAACTTTGGCAGCGATTACAGTCTCGAGTCTTCAGTATTTTTTTATTTAACATTTATTTAACTAGGAAGGTCTGTTAAGAACAAATTGTTATTAACAGAAGACCCCTAACTGTTTTGACCTGTGTTAATTTTACATTATATTTAGTAGGGGCAGGGCAATACGACCACCCTGGCATCAGCACCACTGTGCACTGGCGCCCAGGCTGACTGATCTGCTATGCCACCCCGCTGTTGACATCCTGGGAAATCCTAGCAAATCACCGATCATGTCCCGACCCAGGGCTGCAAAGTGCTGGAGACCATTACAGGAACCATCCTGAAAAAGAAAGAGTAAGGGAGGGAGGGAGATTAATCACTAGAGTGGATCACAGAACTGGTGGATGGAGACAAGTAGGCGGTGTGACATTGCTGGCATCTTTCGTTTCATTCCACAATGACATAGCCCACAGATTGTCAATTTCCCGAGGTTCTCAAGTATCACTTAATTTGCAGTTAAACGTTGAGTAACAAACCATTAAGTACCACTCCAATTACTACGCTCATTCCAAACAACATCTGGACCTTGACTTGGCATCAGAAAGTGAAATAATAGTGAGTGTGAGTGAGAGAGAGAGAGAGAGAGAGAACTAGAGGAAATAGAGAAAGAAAAAGATGAAGAAAGAGAACTAGAGGAAATAGAGAAAGAAAAAGAGGGAAAAAAGTGAACGTGACAGATTCAGTCCAGTCAATCAACCAGGCAGAGATTCCATGAAAAGCTCCTGAGAGAAGCATTGTGCAGCCTAACCACTCTGCGTGCTTTAAAATCATTAGGCTGCATCCCTGCTGGCCTACCCTCTACCTCCCTGAGCCAGCAAAGCAGAGCAAGGGGTGGCCAGAGACCAGCTTTGAAACCCACAGCGGACTCCACTGTCAAAGCACATCAAGTCCACCGAGTTGAGACGGCGGCAGGCGCTTCTTTTCCACCAGAAACAAGGCTCGGAGGACAAAATAGAAAGTGTCTTAATTTCCTTGTCAGTTATCCCAGGGCAGTAAATCAGCCAGCCAATTAAGGGGACAGTAAAAAGCGGATTAGTTTGGAAGCCATTCGTCTTACTCAACTGCACCGCTGTCCACTCTTGCAGGAAAAGCTGTTTTATTATTCATATGCTTATGAGCCCAGATGGTGCAGGCAGAGAGGAATCAACCCTAAGCCTGGGAAATTGGGTGAATAAATTGGGAGAAAATAACTGACATAAATCACTTCAACTGTAGTATACTATTTATCTGTTTGTTACTGCGGAAGGTGTACATGTGGTAGAGCATGGGGATGAACGTTTTGTCAGGGTTAAGGATGTCACTGTTCTACTTCATGTGCTTGACGTCCAATAGGTAGGTCCCCAGCTCCACCACCACCGTTTAGGGCCAATGGATCTTGTCCCCCAGCAAGGAGGGGCCAGGGCTATGCTCCGCCTCCAGCTTCCACCACTGCTCCCTAGGCAATACATCAAACTCCTGCAATGTACAGAAAAGGAGGTTTTCTTTAAGTCAAACAGTAGGGAAATGATTTCATATGTCTTCTAATTGCATGTAGATRAAGACCAGGTAAAGACCAGATAAAGACCAGATATGTGTGGAAGAGTGTCATACCTTAGTGTCTTTGGTCAGTAGCTCAGCATATTCATTGTAGATATACAGTGGGGAGAACAAGTATTTGATACACTGCCGATTTTGCAGGTTTTCCTACTTACAAAGCATGTAGAGGTCTGTAATTTTTATCATAGGTACCACTTCAACTGTGAGAGACAGAAAATCACATTGTATGATTTTTAAGTAATTAATTTGCATTCATGGTAAGTGGTGAAATAAGTATAGCTAGATATAAGTGTAATGGTTTAGCAGATAATAAGAAAATACGATCAATCATTAGCTGGCTAAAAGAGAAGGAAAATAATATCTATAATACAGTGCATTCTGAAAATATTATGACCCCTTGACTGTTTCCATATTTTGTTACATTACAGCCTTATTTTAAAATATTTTTTTTATTCTCATTAATCTACACACAATACCCCATAATGACAAAGCAAAAACAGGTTTAAAAAAAATTACATTAAAAAAAAGACTGAAATATGACATAAGTATTCAGACCCTTTACTCAAAACTTTGTTGAAACACCTTTGGCAGCGATTACAGCCTCAAGTCTTCTTGGGTATGACACTACAAGTTTGAAATACCTGTATTTGGGGAGTTTCTCCCATTTTTCTCTGCAGATCCTCTCAAGCTCTGTCAGGTTGGATAGCTGCACAGCAATATTCAGGTCTCTCCAGAGATGTTCGATCGGGTTGAAGTCCGGGCTCTGGCTGGGCCACTCAAGGACATTCAGAGACAAGTCCCAAAACCCCTCCTGTGTTGTCTTGACTGCGTGTTTAGGGTTGTTGTCCTGTTGGAAGGTGAAACCTTCGCCCTAGTCTGTCCTGAGTGCTCTGGAGCAGGTTTTCATCAAGGATCTCTCTGTACTTTGCTCCGTTAATCTTTCCCTCGATCCTGATTGGTCTCCCAGTCCCTGCTGCTGAAAAACATCTCCACAGCATGATGATGCCACCATCATGCTTCACTGTAAGGATGGTATTGRCCAGGGGATGAGCGGTGCCTGGTTCCTTCCAGACGTGACGCTTGGCATTCAGGCCAAAGTGTTCAATTTTGGTTACATCAGAGAATCTTGTTTCTCATGGTCTGAGAATCCTTTAGGTGCCTTTTGGGAAACTCCAAGCGAGCTGTCATGTGCCTATTACTGAGGAGTGGCCACTCTACCATAAAGGCCTGATTGGTGGAGTGCTGAAGAGATGGTTGTCTTTCTGGAAGGTTTTCCCATCTCCACAGAGGGACTCTGGACCTCTGTCAGAGTGACCATCGGGTTCTTGGTCACCTCCCTGACCAAGGCGCTTCTCCCCAGATTGCTCAGTTTGTCCTGSCGGCCAGCTCTGTGAAGAGTCTTGTTGGTTCCAAACTTCTTTCATTTAAGAATAATGGAGGCCACTGTGTCCTTTGGGACCTTCAATGCTGCAGAAATGTTTTGTTACCCTTCCCCAGATCTGTGCCTCGACACAATCCTGTCTCGGATCTCTACGGACAATTCCTTCGACCTCATGGCTTGGTTTTTGCTCTATCAACTGTGGGACCTCATATAAACAGGTGTGTGCCTTTCCAGATCCTGCCCAATCAGTTTAATTTAGTTGTAGAAACATCTCAAGGATGATCAATTTAAACAGGATGCACCTGAGCTCAATTTCGAGTCTCATAGTAAAGGGTCTGAATATTTATGTAAGTAAAGTATCTGCTTTTTATTTGTAATACATTTGCAAAAAAATTCTAAAAACCTGTATTCGCTTTGTCATTATGGGATATTGTGTGTAGATTGATGAGGATTTTATTTAATCCATTTTACAATCAGGAAAAAGTAAGGAAAACGTAACAAAAAGTGGAATACCTTCAGAAATGCACTGTACAGGAAACTCACTCTACATCTATAGGTTACGTTTTGTGGAACAATGTACAGAGCTCACAAGCAACAAATGATCCTGTTATTATGGTGGGAGATTATAACATGGTTTTAATCACTTCAATGGACCGTAAACAAAATCACAAACAATCACCATAATGCGCTTAAGGGGATCACAAATATCATRGACACATTAGAACTAGTGGATATATGGAGGCTAAAAAAAAACTGACCTAGTGAGATATATATGGAGGAGGCTTAATCAAGCTAGCTGTCCGGCACAACATAGGTACCCCCAGATCCCCTTATTTTATGGGACACTTTCAAATGTACCTTTACAGACCTACAATTCAATACTCAAAAACAAAAGTAGTTTCGGTCAAAAGAGATTAGACTAATAAAGAAAATAGAGGAAGTAACAGAAAAGCTACAGTAGATAGCAATAACATTTTTTACTATGAGGCACAGAATAAGAAAAAACAATAAGAACTGGACAAACTTATTCACGAACAATCAAGTGTAATTGATTACTAAAATAAAGTGAACTGGATGAAAMWTTTTGAAAAAATGAGTCTTGCTACAAAAAATAATTGACAGAAACTCATTAAAAATGACTGTCAAGGTTGTGCGCTACTGGTGGAGAAGGCAGGTACAGGAGAGCAGAGAGTTGTGAACAGGCGCACACTTTATTTAGGCAGAGGCAATAAAACAGACAGACGCCACTGCGTGAAAACCTCCAGCCAAAGGTCAAAAAGTGCAAGGCGCGAAACAGTCACAAAAATAAGCAAATGTTTAACAATAAAACATCCTTCGTGAAATACCACGGAATACAGGGGAAAAACCAGCCTGACGCGTAACACGAAACACGTAACAAAAACAATTCCACACAAAGACATGGGGGGTGAACAGAGGAATAAACACATGCAGTGTGATTAGGGAATGTAAACCAGGTGTGCAGGGAACAAGACAAAACCAATGGAACAATGGAAAAATGGAGCGGCGATGGCTAGAAAGCCGGTGACGTCGACCGCCGAACGCCGCCCATACAAGAAGAGGAGCCGACTTCGGCGGAAGTCATGACAATGACTGTCACGATCGTCTTGCGGTGAGAGATTGGACCAAGGCGCAGCGTGTGAAACATACATCTTCTTTTATTTAGGAGAGAAAACACGAAACGAACACTATACACAAACTAACAAAATAACAAACTGACGACCGTGAAGCTATATAGACAAATAGTGCTGACACAAACACTACACATAGACAATTACCCACAAACGCATGATGCCTATGGCTGCCTTAAATATGGCTCCCAATCAGAGACAAATGAAAGACATCTGTCTCTGATTGACAACCACTCAGGCAACCATAGACATACCTAGAAACATTCACTCAACACAAACCCATACACTAAACCCAACACCCCCTTTACCATATAACCACCCAAAACGAGACAAAACACAAACATTCCCCATGTCACACCCTGACCTAACTAAAATAATAAAGAAAACAAAGAATACTAAGGCCAGGGCGTGACAATGACGGAGTCATCAATGATTCACCAAATTATATTTTGAAAGAGGAAGCCTACACCAGACGACTCATTTTTAAAATCGTATGAGCAAAACAATTTTCACTTTATTTGGAACACTATTCCAGATCAAATTAAATGTGCCTATTTTTATAATGATATGAGTTTGTGGGGCTGAAATGATTAAATTTTAAAGCATTTAACCTCTCACTAAAAGCTTCACTCATACATAAGTTATACTTATACTCGAACTGGTTCTCCAGTATATTACTAAGAAAGGCTCATCCTTTGTTCAAAAATTGCCTTTTTGCCTTTATACAGATTATAAACTTCTCCTTTTCGGTTAACGGAAAATGAAACCTTGTTCAAAGTATCGCCCTTTCTTAAACAAGCTATACAAAGCTGGTTACAATTTCAATATCCTCCAAAAATTACTAATATTATGGTTAAACTCAAATATACTGATTGATACAAAAAACATTATTTAGAGGAGGGGGGATTTAAAAAAWWTYWTATTTATGAATGATATTATGAATAGGAATGGTGGAGTTATGTCACACATGCAGCTATCGAAAATATCTGGGAATGTGAGTGGCGCAGCTGTCTAAGGCACTGCATCTCAGTGCAAGAGGTGTCACTACAGTCCCTGGTTTGAATCCAGGCTGTATGACATCTGGCCGTGATTGGGAGTCCCATAGGGCAGTGCACAATTTGCCCAGCGTCATCCCGAGTTTGGCCGGGGTACGCCATCATTGTAAATGAGAATTTGTTCTTAACTGACTTGCCTAGTTAAAATAAGGTTAAATACATTAAAAGAATTTAATAAAAAAAGTTACAACCAACTGATTGCATAATTACTGCAAAAATGCAGGAGGCAAGTGGTAGGGGGAGAAGGTAGGAAACTTGTTTGTCTGCCATATATTATAGACCAAAACAGGCTGAAAAAGATTGGCATAAATAGAAAAATACACCAGTTTCATTAGAGGAAAAAACATTTGAAAGCTGCGCCATACAGGTTTAAAAATCGCTGGGAATTCCATGGCACATGGTGCATGAACTGATATACAAAACAATGCTTGATTCAACACTACGTTTTTTCAATTTTAGTTGAATCGCCCATTGGCAATGGATTAAAAAAATTCCCCAAAAACAATGTAAAGCGATTTGAGATCTAGAAAAACACTATACAAATCCAATCCATTTTCATTTCAGTATCATTTATGATGATATAAACCATGGTTGTATTTCAGTGCATCACAAGTGTATTACTATAGTGTATTTCAGTGTGTCGCTATTCCATACTGAATGACTATATTATATTTCAGAGTCATATTCTATACTGTATTAATGTAGTATATTTCAGTGTGTCACTATTCCATACTGTATTAATATAGTATATTTCAGTGTGTCACTATTCCATAGTGCATTATTATAGTATATTTCAGTGTGTCACTATTCCATTATGTATTATTATAGTATATTTCAGTGTGTCTCTATTCCATACTGTTTTACTATAATAGTATATTTTGGTGTTACTCCAGACGTGGCCTGACTATACATGTAGGTGGTCAGTCTGTTTACCATCTTGACCATGTGTGATGTGACAGGCTTCATGGACTCCCAGAGTGAAAGGTGATGGTGCTGGCCTGCTCCATGCTCAGCTGACGGCTGAATTTCTCCCAAAGCTCCTCCAGGCTGAAGGCCAGCTTTGGGTATTTAGCATCCGCCCTCTGAAACACAAACACACAGGTCAAAGGGTCTAGACGGGCCATAAACAGACTGGGGTCTCCAGGGATAGACTAGTACCTTGCATACTGCATCACAGGAGAGACACACTGGAAAGAAGCATACATTAAACCTAATGAATAATATTAGATACATTCTGGTCTATTAATGGATCCTTGTGGAGAATACACTCATAGCTTTGATACATTTTGGATTGCGTGTGTGCAAATTCGAGCTTGTGTGTCCAGGCTGTGTGTGTACAGTCCTGGTCAAAGACAGCAGGTGTTTGTGTGTGTGTTCTGAATAATATGAGTGGTGATGGGGAGGGTTCTGTGAGGTCAGGGTGCTGAGCTGATCGAGGGAGAAGCAGACAGATCTTCGTCTGCTGTAAACACACAGAGCATTACCCAGCATTAATCACTAGATGCTCAGCTCCACAAGACTGTAAAACAAACRAATGGCTCATTATGCTCGGCGTAATAAGGTGTAGTTGCATCCTGTGTGCTCCATCAAATTGTATTACTGTGGGCTGGTACCTTGACTGAAAATCGAATGATATGTCTTTACATAGGAGTATGGATATTCATGTTTACATATATAATTGGATGGCAACACATTGAAGGTCAGTGTAGCACTCTCTCTCTCTGTGAGATTGCGTGTGTGTTTGCAGTGAAAGCACTAAATGGATAAAGGCTGGCCCACGCCACCATTCCCCCTTTTCCTGCAGTCACCTGACTGAGAGAGAAATAAGGAGGACACGAGGGCACAAACTGAACTCACACAGCCTCAATTATCAGCCAGTAGATATGCAAATTAACTTCCCTCCCGTGGCTAATTAAAAAAGAAATACGCTTACATCTTTACGTGCTGCTGCTTTAAGCTTTACCCGCACCAAAGGTCTGACTGGCACCCAATTAAAAAGAGTATAGAAAGTGGCGGCGCATATACACTGAGTGTACAAAACATTAAGAACACCTGCTCTTTCCATGACATAGACTGACCAAGGGAATTTAGATGAAAGCTATGATCCCTTACTGATGTCACTTGTTAAATCCAC
This sequence comes from Salvelinus sp. IW2-2015, assembly GCF_002910315.2. Taxonomy (NCBI): domain Eukaryota; kingdom Metazoa; phylum Chordata; class Actinopteri; order Salmoniformes; family Salmonidae; genus Salvelinus; species Salvelinus sp. IW2-2015. Next base: position 14,557,506 of record NC_036866.1, read on the forward strand.
TTCAGTGTAGATGAAGGGCAGGAGACAGGTTAAAGAAGGATATTGAGCCTTGAGACAATTGAGACAGATTGTGTATGTGTGCCATTCAGAGAGTGAATGGGCAAGACAAAAGATTTAAGTGCCTTTKAATGGGGTATGGTAGTAGGTGCCAGGTGCACAGGTTTGTGTCAAGAACTGCAACGCTGCTGGGTTTTTCACGCTCAACAGTTTCCCGTGTGTATCAAGAATGATCCACCACGCAAAGGACATCCAGTCAACTTGACACAACTGTGGGAAGCATTGGAGTCAACATCGGCCAGCATCCCTGTGGAACGCATTCGACACCTTGCAGAGTCCATGCCCCGATGTATTGAGGCTGTTCTGAGGGAAAAAGGGCAGGGGGTGCAACTCAATATTAAGTAGGTATTCTTAATGTTTTGTACACTCAGTGTATACTTCTCATTATATAAATACACAGCTGGCTAAGTGTTCCAGCAGGAAGGGTACTGATTAGGCCTACATACTGAGAGGGCCTGTGTGCTATTACATGCTGTCATTTATTACTGAAAGAGGGCGTCCGTGGCCTGTGCAAGGACATCTTGGTATTATCAGTAAACACATCACAGAGGGTTTGATGTACAGTGTGACACTTTATTAACCCAGGAGACACAGGAAGAGACACACTAAATCTGTCCTCAAAGGAGAGGAGACTGCGTGGACGCTATTGGACAGCAGCCAAAACAAACCTAAAGGTTACGCAGCAGATAAATCACTTGGGCATCGTCTCTACTGCACTACAGCATGGCAGTGCAGGCACAATACTACCTTCTCTGTGGAGTAGATGGGCTCTTAGCAAGCTTTGCTGCTGAGGAACTACAGTGGAGTAACTACAGTATACTGAGTTATTTGGAATTGGACGCATCTGCGTGTAGGTCTCAGACATTCTCTTTCAGAGAGTCTATGACAGTTCATGCTGGCGCATGAGAGGGGACTACATAATAGGCATTTGTTCATGTGTATTGTTGTTTGCGTGTGGAGAAGTGTGTCAGATGCTTGTTGCTGCCCAGGGTGCTGTGAGATTGTCCAGAGAGGGAACAGTGCCATGCGATGCCCGGGCTATCAGCATTGGCCGGAATGGGACAGCTACCACGCCTCTCGCCCTTTCCTTCTGTTCTTCTCCTCTCCTCATCCTCACTATCTCTGTCTTCTAGGGCCCCTGGCAAAGGCAGAACTGTCAGCTAAACTGTGGCCCAGGGCAGGACAGGGCACCAAAATGAATGACCACTCTAAGACGTCTGTATGCTCATAAGAATATAAATGAAATATCACTCTGACAGGAGAACACAGTACATACTGTACATGGAAGTCCCGTCTAATCAAATCAAAAGTAAAGCAAGAAAGAAAAAATAACCCAATCTCCAAATACTAGATCAAACTGCATTTCTTACAAYTTCATCAAATTTACAAATAGTACATTCACAAACAATATTCTAATGAGCTTGTGCTGACAATCAGTACTGGAGACTTCTCATGAGACAGTGTTATGAAACCCTGGCACTGCATAAACAGTTATGAAAGCAGATTTTAAATGTTGCAGATCTAGGGTATGTCTGGAATGGCACCCTAGCCTATTCTCTATATGGTGCACTACTTATAGCGTGAATAGGGTGCCATTTGGTACATATAGCCTATCTCATTTGGCCTGTTTTGCATGTAGCCAGCTGCACAGTGTTCTATTGATCTTTCCAGGATGCTCTCCTGGGAAAGGGTATACCTAGTCCATTGAATGCATTCAGCTGAAATATGCCTTCCACATTTAACCCAACTCCTCTGAATGAGAAAGGTGCGGGGCTACCTTAAGCAATATCATCAGCAGTTGTTGTTGGGGGTTAACTGCCTTGCTCAAGGGCAGAACGGCAGGTTTTTCCACCTTGCTGGCTCGGGGATTCGAACCAGCGACAATTTGGGTTACTGGCCCAACACTCTTAATCACTAGGCTACCTTTCGACTCCTAGTACACCCCCACAGCACAGTTAGTTACACAGGGAGAGAGCCAGACATATCATCAGTGACATGGCACCCTGCAATATGTCAGCCTGACAAAAAAGAGAATGAACGTGGTGCAAGCACTGCTAAAAATACAACCCTGTGAGGCAAAAAGGCTGTAAATGAATCATGTGAGGAAGCAGAGCAGAGCAACACCTCCGGTTATAGAGCAGCGTTTTGCCATCACGTCTAAAAATGGATACCAGGATACCGGTCTGAAAGGAGGAGTGACAATATCATTCATAGTCATGCTGCTAGTGCTGGTGCCTCCTGGCTGGCACATTCCTCCTTCACAACGCTGCTTCTTAGTTGATCACATTAACAACTCTACACAGTCAGCCCAACTAAGCATTTATTTAACACCCAGTTCATCATTAGTCCTAGAATCCAGCTTTGTCAGTTGTTGTTTTTCTAGGACAACGTCATCATTAATAAATTCATCAAGATTTCGCTGTTCCCAAATGTTCTTTTCCTTTGCTCTACCAGGACATCAACAAGTCTCTATATGTAAAAACCCCCCACCATGATTGAGCTTGTTATAGGCAGTGGTGTACTTAAGTAAAAATACTTTAAAGTACTTAAGTAGATTTGTGGGGTTTCTGTACTTTACTATTTATATTTTTGACAATTTTTACTTCACTACATTCCTAAAGTAAATCAAATGTATTTTCCCTGACACCAAAGAGTACTCGTTACATTTTGAATGCTTAGCAGGACAGGAAAATTGTCAAATTCACGCACTTATCAAGAGAACACATGGTTATCCCTACTGCCGCTGATCTTTTGGAGTTACTAAACACACATGCTTCATTTGTAAATTATGTTGTGTTGGAGTGTTGGAGTGTGCCCCTGGCTATGCGCATATTTTAAAAACAAGACAAATGTGCCTTGTGCTTTGCTCAATATAAGGAATTAGAATTTTTTAAACTTTTGATACTTAAGTGTATTTTTGCAATTACATTTACTTTTGATACTTAAGCATATTTAGAACCAAATACTTTTAGACTTTTGYTCAAGTAATATTTTACCGGGTGACTTTCACTTTTTCTTGAGTAACTTTCTATGGAATCTACTTTTACTCAAGTATGACAATTGGGGACTTTTTCCACCATGGTCTATAGGACACAGTCCAACCAATGCTTTCAGAGAGACATCCAGGCCTGGCCTGAGAAGAAGCATGTTGTGTCAGACAGCATGGCAGGGCCAAAGATACACATTTCTGTATCCAACAATGGAAGAAGAGTTCTACTCTATTGTGTTTTATTCTAGTCCATTCTAGTTACTATAGATTTGAGAATGATTCTATTTTACTCTACTCATGGGCTGTGGTTTCTACTCTACTCTACTCATTGATTTAGGTGTCTACTCTAATCAACTCTTTGAATGAGGTGTCTACTCTACCCATGTATTGAGGTGTTACTCTACTCATGGGTTGAGGTGTCTAATCTACTCATGGGTTGAGATTAGTACTCTACTCATGAATTGAAGTGTTTACTCTACTCTACTCATTGACTGAGGTGTTTACTCTACTCTACTCATGGGTTGAGATGTCTACTTTACTCTACTCATTGGTTGAGGTGTCAACTCTACTCATGGGTTGAGGTGTCTACTCTACTCGTGGGTTGAGGTGTCTACTCTACTCATTGGTTGAGGTGTCTACTCATTGGTAGCGGTGTCTACTCTACTCAAGGGTTGAGATGTCTACTCTACCCATGGGTTGAGGTGTCAACGCTCACTCAATGGGTTGAGGTGTCTACTCTGCTCTACTCTACTCATGGTTGAGGTCTCTACTCTACTCTACTCATGGGTTGAGGTCTCTATTCTACTCTACTCATGGGTTGAGATGTCAATGCTACTCATGGGTTGAGGTGTCTACTCTGCTCTACTCAACTCATCAGTTGAGGTTTCTACTCTTTTCATTGGATGAGGTGTCTACTCAACTCATGGGTTGAGGTGTCAACGCTACTCATGGGTTGAGGTCTCTACTCTACTCATGGTTGAGGTCTCTATTCTACTCTACTCATGGATTAAGGAGTCTACTCTACCATGGGTTGAAGGTGTCAACGCTACTCAAGGTTAAGTGTCACTCTGCTCTACTCTACTTATGGGTTGAGGTAACTACTCTTTTCATTGGTTGAGGTGTCTACTCAACTCATGGGTTGAGGTGTCTGCTGTACTCATGGGTTGAGGTGTCAACTCTACCCATGGGTTTAGGTGTCTAATCTACTCATGGGTTGAGCTGTCTACTCTAATCATGGGTTGAGGTGTCTACTCTACTCATTGATTGAGGTGTCTACTCTAGTCCACACATTKGTTGAGGTGTCTACTCTACTCTACTCATTGGTTGAGGAGTCTTCTCTGCTCTACTCTACTCATGGGTTGAGGTCTCTACTCTACTCATGGGTTGAGGTCTCTACTCTACTCATGGGTTGAGGTGCCTACTCTACTCATGGGTTGAGGTGTCTACTCTACTCATAGGTTGAGGAGTCTACTCTACTCATGGGTTGAGGTGTCAACTCTACCCATGGGTTGATGTGTCAACGCTACTTATGGGTTGAGGTCTCTACTCTCGTCTACTTATTGGTTGAGGTATCTACTCTTTTCATTGGTTGAGGTGTCTACTCAACTCATGGTTTGAGGTGTCTACTCTACACATGGGTTGAGGTATCTACTCTACTCATGGGTTSAGGTATCAACGCTACTCATGGGTTGAGGTGTCTACTCTACTCTACTCATTGGTTGAGGAGTCTACTCTACTCAAGGGTTGAGGTGTCTACTCTGCTCTACTCTACTCATGGGTTGAGGTCTCTACTCTACTCTACTCATGGGTTGAGGTATATACTATTTTCATTGGTTGAGGTGTTTACTCAACTCATTGGTTGAGGTGTCCACTACTCATTGGTTGAGGTGTCTACTCAACTCATGGGTTGATGTGTCTACTCTACTCATGGGTTAAGGTTGCTACTCTGCTCTACCTTACTCATGGGTTAAGGTAACTTCTCTACTCTAACCATGGTTGAGGTGTTTAATCTACTCATGGGTTGAGCTGTCTACTCTACTCATGGGTTGAGGTGTCTACTCTACTCATGGGTTGAGGTGTCTACTCTACTCATGGGTTGAGGTGTCTACTCTACTCATGGGTTGAGGTGTCTACTCTACTCATTGGTCAGCGGTGTTCAACTCTACTCTGGTTGAGGTGTCTACTCATGGCGCATGGTCTGTACTCTCATACGTCATTCTAGGGTAATACTATGGTTAGGGTCTACTCTGCCATCTTACTTACTCATGGGTGATCTATCTGGTGAGGTCTCTATTCTACTCTACCCATGGTGTGAGGTGGTCAATGGCTCTCATGGGTTGAGGTGTCTACTCTCTCTACTTCAAGCTCATCAGTTGAGGTTTCTACTCTTTTCATTGTTGAGGTGTCTACTCAACTCATGGTTGAGGTCTCGCACTATACTCTACTCATGGGTAGAGGTATTACTCTTTTCAATTGGTGAGGGTTTAATCAACTCATGGATTGAGGTGTCAACTCTACTCATGGATTGAGGAGTCTACTCTACCCATGGGTGTGGGTGTCAACGCTACTCAAGGGTTAAGGGTCTACTCTGCTCTACCTCTACTTATGGGTTGAGGTAACTACTCTTTTCATTGGTTGAGGTGTCTACTCAACTCATGGGTTGAGGTGTCTGCTCTACTCATGGGTTGAGGTGTCAACGCTACTTATGGGTTGAGGTCTCTACTCTACTCTACTTATTGGTTGAGGTATCTACTCTTTTCATTGGTTGAGGTGTCTACTCAATTCATGGGTTGAGGTGTCTACTCTACTCTACTCATACGTTGAGGTGTCTACTCTACTCTACTCATAGGTTGAGGTGTCTACTCTACTCTACTCTTCTCATACGTTGAGGTGTCTACTCGACTCTACTCTACTCATACGTTGTGTTGTCTACTCTACTCTACTCTTCTCATAGGTTGACGTGTGTCCTAACTCTGTAGTATTTGACCAGTGGTGAGGAGCAGGTAAGCAGGACAATGTTGGTGCTGGGCTGAAGGTCTGGTTCCAGTGTGTAATGGCCCTGAGCACCATGTCCTGCTCATCCTGCCTGAACACACAGAGACTGAACAGCTCTTCCACAGGCAGGCCGTGCTCCTCCATCTGATGCAGGACCCTAAGGAAAGAACAGGAAACACGATGTCAGTGACAAGATAGAAAATATCTTAGTATTCCCTAAAAAGTAKAATTTTGCCATATTTCTTTCAAATATCCATTGATGGATTACAATGGATTAATTACAAGTGTTGATAACAATTTGTAGGTAATATTATCTTATTTGCTTGAAGTAAAAAGTTAGGAATTCATTTTCATCCATTTAAAAACATAGAAGTCAACCGTGAATGGGGTCAAGTGTCTGATATAGTTAATTGCGGCCCCATGTTGACTTAATTAAATTAAAAGCACCTCCGATTTCATTATGCATGGCATTATTATGCTGAATGACAATGCCAGCATAACAAACATAATATTTGCATTGATACTGTGCTTTCAGACTTATTGGAAAAATCAGGCAGTCCACAGACAGATGGTCACGGAGCACGTCGATGATATGTTTATTCAAATGTTATCATCCAGAGACTCCACACCTGCCGTTACTGGACTGCTCAATTCAGGAGATAGCAATGCACACATAGCCAGTGGAATACAGATGGTAGTGTATGGAGCAACAACTGAAGCTAAAAAAGACAACTGCAAAGCACCCGACCGCAAGGTGCTACAAAGGGTGGTGGGTACGACCCAGTAAATCCCTGGGGCCGAGCTCCTTGCCATCCAGGACCTCTGTACCAAGCAGTGTTAGAGGAAGGCAAAAAAAATTGTCAAAGACTCCAGCCAGCCAAGCCATAGATGGTTCTCTCTGCTGCCGCATTGCAAGCGGTACCAGTGCACCAAGTCTGGAACCAACAGGACGCTGAACAGCTTATATCCCAAGCCATAAGACTGCTAAACAAGACTGCTAAATAGCTAATCAAATGGCTACCCGCTGCTGCTACTGTCTATTATCTATCCTGTTGCCTAGTCAATTTAACCCTACCTATATGTACATAGCTACCTCAATTACCTCGTAGCCCTGCACAACAACTTGGTATTGGTACTCCCTGCATATAGCCATTACTCCTAATTGTTATTAGTTTTTCACTGTGTATTTATTCCTCGTGTCACTATTYTTATCTTTAACTCTGCATTGTTGGAAAAGGACCCGTAAGCATTTCACTGCTAGTCTACACCTGTTGTTTACGAAGCATGTGACAAATACAATTTGATTTGGTTTGGAAACTAAGGCCTGGATATTTTAAAGCAGACCCTTGGATAACCGATGGAGCCTTAGTGAACCAAACAAGAGACAAAGCTGAGATGTACGACAAACCTTAGTCAACCTGTATGTCTGCTCTTAAACTGCTCCTATATGTGACTCTTCAGAGCACTGTATGAATGCTTCAGGAAAGTAGAGTTAGCCATGGCTGTGGCATGTGATGTGTAACACGTTGTAACCCAGAGACCGAGAGCCCTGGTGGGCTTATGTGTTAGCACTCCCCTCTAGTGGAGTAAGACAGAATACTGTACCAAAGACAAAGGGACGGGAAGGGGTAAGATTTGTCATCAGTCTCTGACAATGAGGGAGCATTCCTTTACTCTCCACACCTTTCTGCAAGACAGTGATTAAATAACAGGACCTTAATTACCTTCTGCTGAAAATCCTGCTTAAACACCAGGCAGACCCTCATCAATTAGCAGCTGCCCACACTGCCACCACTCAAATTCTTTAGGCATTCACAGACCCAAACGGAATCCTCCTTCTTTACGTCACCCTGATTTCTTTGCATGTGTTGGGTATCGTTAAAAATATTTTAGACGGGAACGACACATTGGATAGGATTTAAAGTCTTCTCCCTGTACTGTCATTTTCTCAGAGCAATGTGAGTGTCACTTGAACAAAGAGGGGATTAGGCCTGGGGAAAGGGGAGGAAGAATAGAGTGTGAGAAAAATTTGTACTAGCTGAAGAGGGAGCAAGAGAGCAACACCGCAGAACAACAATGTCATTGGTATCACCTTACACAGTGATCAATGCTCTGCAACCTGTCATTGGTATCACCTTACACAGTGATCAATGCTCTGCAACCTGTCATTCGGTATCACCTTACACAGTGATCAATGCTCTGCAACCTGTCATTCGGTATCACCTTACACAGTGATCAATGCTCTGCAACCTGTCATTGGCCACACGGCATAAGGTGACATCCCCAGGGGACAATATAGAGTAGGGAGGGATAGCTGGAGACAAGAGGGTCAGCCTGATAGTCTGAAAGACCACTCACCACAACCGCAGATTGACAAAGGGTCAACAGATTCTCTGCCGTGACTCTGTATTCAAGCAAGTTGCAGTTCTGACGTTCAACAAAACCTAAAACTAAATCTGTGTGTTATTATGAATACTCATACCTTAATACCGGATGGTTTTTGCAGAACCCCCCCCCCCCCCCCCCCCCGTTTTGAATCAATTTGCCTGAAGTTCTAGTCAGCATAACATTCTAATGTTGACAAATTGAGTTTCACCAAGCTTCCAAATAATCTGTCAAATGTACTTGTCCAATGAGCACAATCAAATTACTAACAGCAGAATGTTAAGAAACAAAAAACATGCAGTATCAATCACAATCCATTTGGGCTGACTGAAATACATTTGGCCCGGTCTCTGTATAGTCAGTCAGCAGACTGGCCTGGCCTACATCAGAAACATTCATTATGATAGATTTAGTCCTAGGAGAGCTAGAGGTGAACAGTGTCGTGATGGTTAATGTGTGGATCCATGCTAAATGTCATGCAATTAATATATGTCTGGAGGCAGCATGCAGTCTCTGGCTTAAATTAAATTAATATCACTTAATGGTGATTTCTCAACCAGGATGCCCAACTTATTGATCACCATCCATTCTGCTGTGTGACTGTGTCCTTGAGGAGAAAAGGTTGGAATGAGTCAGTAACTGTGTCCTTTATTGACACTATAGCTACTCTGCTACAGTATTCACAACGTCCCAAGCTCCAGTTCGGTTGGCCAAGAGTCGACACAATTAAAAACACAACATAGAAAGATATGTCAGGAGGATAAATTAACCATTTACAAAACAGTGTGCAGATAATAACCAGTCCACTTGAAAACAGTTTCCTCCACTTGGTTTCTGTTGAGACCACAATAGGTCCATAGACAGTGATGGAGGAAAGCAAGAAATGATGGGTCAGGTAGGATGAAGTATAACACTTGTCCTGCCACCTCACTTCCAGGAAAGACGCTTCACTGGCACTCATAACACCTCTCCACAGCCCTCAACAATAGCCCACAATGCCCCACTCTACAACATATTAAAGGAACTATTTATTATAGCAGCTTGCTAGAGGGTATGAATTGCTCTAAAAGTGGGCAAAGGCAAGCCATAGTATAAAATAGAGGGGGGTGGGATATTACTTCTAAAGTTAGTTGGAAAATAAAATAGTATCATTAAATAGGCCTATCTACCAAAAGTGAAAACATCTGAGGAGATCTGTTTACAGTTTGGTCAAGGGTATGTTGTTGTTTACGTGGSCTACATGCTTCAAGGCATCTGAATACTACAAATAAATGCAGGCTTTTGTGAATCCCAGCAGCTTGTCTAGACCTACTCAAACACCAAATCCCAGAAGTGGCTAGAATAAATATACAGAGAAACAAGAACAGCAAAGCTACTAGGAGCCTGACATCTAGTGGCAAACTCAGGCTACACATGTAAAACTSATATACCTTTACCTAGCGTTACAGTAGGATTTCCAAGCTGTAAATGGATATGTCTGTGGGTTAGCCTACCTGTTGATTAGCTATGGAGAACAATTAGAGGTCCGGCCCATACACTCGAGAGCAGCCCAGTCGGAGCCAAAGTTAGGCCTCAGACCTGCCTCTTCTACTAGATTCACCCAATCTGGTTCAAAGAACCCTACAATTCAACAAGAAGAGATAAACTCAGGACAATTCTCTATCTTATTCTCTATTATGTGTAATGCATTAGGGAACACGCCACATGACAGACAGACCTTGGATGGATATAAAAGGAGGTCATGCATAATTTCTAAGTCTCTAAAATACCACATCATTCTAGGATATTTCTACATGCCATAGAAATACAAGAGTGAGCAGCACTTACTTTCTTGGCCCAGACTCTTATCATGATGTTGTAGAAACCTATGTGGAGCAGCTTGCGCCGGCTGATGCGGTGGTGGCTGAACAGGAAGCGATGGGCACGGTCGATGTTCTCACAGCACACACAGACCTCTAGGTAGCAGCGCACACTACGCTGGACATCCCCGTACACCCTGGCCTCGCTGTTGTCCTGCACGTGCTGGCCAACACAGCCCACTGGTTGAGCTTTGTCTCTAGCTCCTCCACCTCAGCCAGCTCCCGGGCCTTGGCCTCGGCCTTCCTCTCCCGCTCCTTCAGCTCAGCCAGCTCCCGGGCCCCGGGCCTTCCTCTCCCACTCCATCAGCTCAGCCAGCTTCCGGGCCTCTGCCTTCCTCACCCACTCCTTCAGCTCAGCCAGCTCCCGGGCCTCGGCCTTCCTCTCCCACTCCTTCAGCTCAGCCAGCTCCTGGGCCTCGGCCTTCCTCTCCCACTCCTTCAGCTCAGCCAGCTCCCAGGCCTCGGCCTTCCTCTCCCACTCCTTCAGCTCAGCCAGCTCCCGGGCCTCGGCCTTCCTCTCCCACTCCTTCAGCTCAGCCAGCTCCTGGGCTCTGGCCTCTGCCTCTTACAACTCAGGAGCCGGCTCCTTCGAGGCGTTCCCCTTCCCTTTGGCGTTTTTAATAGGCACAGGAGCAGCAGCATCCGGTGCAGCTGGTATAGTGTGCTTTTTGTTTGCAGCTGCCAAAGTTGGCGCTTGGTTTTTCATAGTTTTGCTCTTTTTAGCCGTTGATCCTGTATTTCTTCCTTCTTTTGTCAATATGGTTTTATGTGAGGTACCTGTTAGCTTCAGTTTGCTCGTTTTCACAGGTTAAAACTCTGTCTAATTTCTGCTTCAGTGTCTTTGTTTTAGTTTTCTTCTCATGACTCAGTGTCTCCATCCAGCGGGATTTGGAAGCTGGCACATCTTTGCCCCTTCCCTTACCAGTCTGTCCTGCCCCCTTACTAATAGTCTGTCCCACATTGGGCACCTCAGTCKTCTCTTCTTTTAGTGGTCTTAAAGATAGCAGGCCTAACGGTGTCATGAGGAGGCCGCAGCGAGCATGCCCATCAGTTGTTGGAACGTTCSTACTTTCACCAACATGTTCAACTGGAATTGTTGCAGAAGATGAAGAACGCTGTCCATGCGCCGAGGGGTTATATATGCCCTCATGGTGCAGGAGTTCAGAGTCATGCCAATAAAGGTGATCTTTTAGCTTGATGTTAAGTTGCTCTTTTCGTTCTTCACGGTAAGACAGTGATGTGGGTCAGTGTCAGTGCTGTGCTCTCGGCCACACTCTTGTGAGAGGGGGCCCAGATGAACCAGTCATTGAGGTAAGGAAGGATCTTGATTCCCTGTAGGTGGAGGAAGCTCAGGGCTGCACTCACACATCTTGTGAAGACACGAGAAGCCAGGGAGAGGCTGAAGGGTAATATCACCAACTGGTATGCCTGGCCTTGGAAGGGGAACTGTAGAAAACGTCTGTGTTCCGGTAAGACAGGAACGTGAAGGACAATAACCACCCAAGCCACTACCTGTTCACCCCGCTACCATCCAGAAGGCGAGGTCAGTACAGGTGCATCAGAGCTGGGAAAGAGAGATTGAAAAAAAGCTTCTGTCTCAAGGCCATCAGATTGTTAAACAGCCACCACTAGCACAGAGAGGCGGCTGCCTACCTACAGACTTGATATCAATGGCCACTTTAATAAATGGAACACTAGTCACTTTAATAGTGCCACTTTAAGAATATTTACATATCTCACATTACGCATCTCATATGTATATACTGTATACTGTATCTTTCATTATCTATTATTTACTCTCTATTGCATCTTAGCAGCCACTCTGTCACTGCTCATCCATATATTTTATACTTATATTTTCTTATCCCATTCCTTTACTAGATTGTGTGTATTAGGTTTTGTTGTGGAATTGTTAGATATTACCTGTTAGATACTGCTGCACTGTCAGATCTGGAAGCACAAGCATTTCACTACACTCTCAATAACGTCTGCTAACCATGTGTATGTGACCAATAACATTTTATTTTATATTATTTTCTTTGAAAGTAAGCGTCCTTTAAGTCTACCATTCCCCTGTGGCTACGATCTGGAGAACATTGAACATCCGCAACATGTAAAAGGCGAGAACTTTTAGGAAAACATTTAACTGTTTTAAATCCAGAACTGGATGGAAGCCTCCGTCTTTCTTCGGAAACAGTTTGAGTAAAAGTAATCTTGCGGTTCTGATGCTTTTACTGTGTGACTGCTCCCTTCTCCAGGAGAGATGTCATCTCCTGGCTAAGGGCGAAAGCTTTCATGGGGTCTGTGACTGAGATCCTTCTGACCCTAGAGAATGGTAGGGTCAGCGTCGGACCTGCAGCGAGAGGGTCATCACCACCCAGGGGTCTGAGGAGGGAGATGCCCAATAAGTCCAGTGCTGCTAGGTAAATCGGCCAACCCCCACCATTCAGTTTCAGCTGAATTGTGGGGGGGGGGGGGTGGGTGTATACACTGACCACTCAGTGTATACACTCAGTGACATGTAAAATAGAAGACATGTAAAATGTGTCAAATTGCAGGAAATGAGCTTTAAAACTGATATTTTTTCCTCTCTGCCNGTGTATACACTCAGTGACATGTAAAATAGAAGACATGTAAAATGTGTCAAATTGCAGGAAATGAGCTTTAAAACTGATATTTTTTCCTCTCTGCCAACAAGAGGGGTGTAACCATTTTGGGTTTGTATGGATTGCAAGGTGGGGGTTTGTTACTATGATAAATGATAAATGACAATATCCATCCAGACCTTACCCCCTAGAAAATGTGTGTGACCTGACCTTCTCAAATAGTATCAGCTATTTAAAATTAGTATCAGCTTWAAAATTCAGTTTTAAAGCTGATTTCCAGCAATTTGACACATTTTACATGTATTATACACTGAGTGTACAAAACATTCGGAATACCTTAATATTGAGTCGCACCCCCTTTTTTCCCTCAGAACAGCCTCAATTTGTTGGGGCATGGTCTACAAGATGTCGAAAGCATTCCACAGGGTTACTGGCCCATGTAGACTCCAATGCTTCCCCCAGTTGTGTCAAGTGGGCTGGATGTCCTTTGTGTGGTGGACCATTCTTGACAAAGACGTGAAATTGTTGAACATGAAAAACTCGTTGCAGTTCTTGACACACTCCAACCAATGCGATTGGCACCTACTACCATACTCCGTTCAAAGGCACTTGAATCTTTTGTCTTGCCCATTCACCCTTTGAATGGCACACAAACACAATCCATGTCTCAAGGTTTAAAAATCCTTCTTTATCGTGTTTCCTCCCCTTCATCTACACTGATTAAAGTGGATTTAACAAGTGACATCAATAAGGGATCATAGCTTTTACCTGGATTCACCTGGTCAGTCTATTTTGTGGAAAGAGCAGATGTTCCTAATGTTTTCTACGCTCAGTGTATTCTCTAATGCTAATATACTAATTAATCTAATAAACTAATACAATAGTAAGTAGAGACTATTACAGCAGCTATGATAATACAAAGTAAATGTAGAGAGCTACAATAATATGGCGGGAGTTGTACAGCAACTGCAAAATCATTTCAAAACATTTTTATTTAACTATTATTAAACTAGGCAAGCCAGTTAAGAACAAAATCTTATTTACAATCAAAAACAAGTCAAAAAGTCAAAAACAAGGTCGAATCATGACATCAGTGATCTTCATGTCGGAGCTCTAGAAAGTTTTCCGAGTCAAAGCTCTTCTTTTTCAGTTCTCAGTTGACATGAACTCACGGAAGTCTGAGATTTCCCAGTTCTGAGTTTCCAGTTGTTTTGAACACGGCAGAAGTCATGCTGGATTTACAACWTGGCCAATGTTGAATGTTTATCATTTTAAACTTGGAAAAGAGACCCTTAAACCCAGACTTGGAAAACTCCACTGAATAGCAGGCTAGTGTTTGCTTTGCAATGCTTGCAGTTAGCCACTGATTCCTTCCAAACCCCTCATTGATGAATTTACAATTTCCAACTTGTTGTGTAATGTTTATGTCCAATGGCCGATGAGCAGCGATACGTTTTATCTATAATTTAACTTCATCATTTAATTTCATATGACAAGGATTGAATAGGATTTGCCAGTAGAATGTCAACTTGATTCATGATGACTGCTAGCTTGCTAGCTAAGATTTTGAAGTATGACGTTGACATGATCAGTCCAATCAAAGCTATAACGTGATTTGACATAATTTTATCTGTGGCCAATGACCTTGAGCCTTCTTGGGTGGGCACTTCTTAATTACGTGCTGTTGTTTTTTTCTCCCCAGTTTCATGATATCCAAGTATGATCTTGTCTCATTGCTGCAACTCCCCAACAGGCTCGGGAGAGGCGAAGGTCAAGTCATGCATCCTCCGACCAATCAAACTGCGCTTCTTAACACTCGTCCGCTTAACCCGGAAGCCAGCTGCACAAATGTGTCAGAGGAAACACCTTTCAACTGACAACCGAAGTAAGCCTGCAGGCGCCCGGCTCGCCACAAGGAGTCGCTAGAGCGCAATGAGCCAAGTAAAGCCCCCCCGGCAAAACCCTCCCCTTACCCGGATGACACTGGGCCAATTGTGCGCCGCCCTATGGGACTCCCGGTCACGGCCGGTTGTGACACAGCCTATGATCAAACCCGGGTCTGTAATGACGCCTCAAGCACTGCGATGCAGTGCCTTAGACCGCAGAGGCCTTGGATGGGCACTTGTAATGTAACTCAATGGCAGCACCCAAGGGGCTTGAATTTTCGAGCTCTACCCGTAGATTTTGCGATGACGTTGTGTCCCCGTGAGTGACAGAACACTGAGCCAATCATTGCGCAGCTGGAGAACATTACCAACTCCTATGCGCCGTATTTTCTGCTGGCTGCACCACCACCACAAAAAGCACTGCACTAGGCTGAAACACCTGCACACTCTTTATTGCCTTACTCAAAAAAGCAATAAAGAGACTATGTTTGTATGCGGCTTTATTAACCCCCTTTTTTTTTTTACATTGTTTGCAAACTGATACGTGACACGTATTAATACCAAAATAACATGCAAAACAGGCAAAAAAAGTTCTGCCCCACCTGCCCTTAATGATGGTTCGCTACTGCTGGTGAGCCTAGGTACTACCACAGGGTTGGAGCAGGAGAGATACCATGTTTAAAGTAGGCTTATTTATGTGAAACATGCACTAATGGCTGTCATTTGGTAAAGCAAGCTGAGTGGCACACACAGTGGCATCTAGGTTGAGTTTGTAAGCTAGCTACAGTATCTTGTACCGTGCTAGTAATAGCAGGAGAGACGGATGCCTGGGGAGGCAGTCCGAATCTCACATAGTATAGCTGGCTAGGCTAACAACCTTCTTAGATGGCATGCGCTCTCAGAGAGGCAGTTATACGGAAAGTGACTAGTTCGAGTTTTAAATAGTCAAATGAAGACTAGTGCCCTGTGGCCTCGATAACGAGCATGGCAGCAGAGGATATCTTGACAAGTATAGCACTGAAGTATGGTGGCGAACACACACTAGCTGGTGGGAATAGTCAGCACAGGACAAGGAAGAACGATATCCTCCGCTAAAAAGGATGGGTAGGGGAGAGCTGTCACAGCCTTGGAGGGCGAATTTTGCACCCACAGGTCACAGGCTGTTGCTAACAGACTGACAATATACACAACTCACTCAAAGTTTAGTTCACCCTACCTGGACCTGGGAAGATGCAATCTGAGAAGCGGAGCAGTCAACTTGCCCGATCCCGATACAGCAAAGATAACTTTGCAAGAAGAAATAACTGGCGGTGACTTTGTAGTTATTATTACTCCACCTGCACGGAGTGCAAGGGATATAATCCATACTTTCAACCGTACTGACGGTCTGAAAGGTATGAAGTAGAACCATTGTATTGACCAGATACTCAAGGGGCCGCTCTAACAATGAAAATAAATATCTTTAAAAATGTAAGGCAGTCGGGAGGAGGCAAGATCAGGTGGGACCATTCTAGCCAAGGAGAGGGCAGATATGCCTGTGAGCAACAGGCACAAAATCAAATCGTATTTGTCACATGTGCCGAATTCAACAGGTGTAGACCTTACAGTGAAATGCTTACTTATGAGCCCCTAACCAACAATGCAGTTTAAAAAAAATACGGATAAGAATAAGAAATAAAAGTGACAAGTAATTAAAGAGCAGMAGTAAAATAACAATAGTGAGACTATATACAAGGGGGTACCGGTACAGAGTCAATATGCGGGGGCACCGGTGAGTTGAGGTAATATGTACATATAGGTAGAGTTATTAAAGTGACTATGCATAGATGATAACAACAGGCTTTTTAAACCGGATGCTGCTTTAATTATTAGTATTATCATTATTTTAGCCAGCCCGCCAGCTTAGTGGAGTCTGCCAGCATAGTGACTACTAGCATAGTCAGTGTAGTCAGCTCAACTATCCCCATTGAGACTGTGTCTGTGCCTCGACCTAGGTTGGGCAAAACTAAACATGGCGGTGTTCGCCTTAGCAATCTCACTAGGATAAAGACCTCCTCCATTCCTGACATTATTGAAAGAGATCGTGATACCTCACATCTCAAAATATGGCTACTTAATGTTAGATCCCTCACTTCAAAGGCAGTTATAGTCAATGAACTAATCACTGATCATAATCTTGACTGAAACATGGCTTAAGCCTGATGGATTTACTGTGTTAAATGAGGCCTCACCTCCTGGTTACACTAGTGACCATATCCCCCGTGCATCCCGCAAAGGCGGAGGTGTTGCTAACATTTACAATAGCAAATTTCAATTTACCAACAAAAAAAATGAAGTTTTCGTCTTTTGAGCTTCTAGTCATGAAATCTATGCAGCCTACTCAATCCCTTTTTAGAGCTACTGTTTACATGCCTCCTGGGCCATATACAGCGTTCCTCACYGAGTTCCCTGAATTCCTATCGGACCTTGTAGTCATAGCAGATAATATTCAAATTTTTGGTGATTTTAATATTCACATGGAAAAGTCCACAGACCCACTCCAAAAGGCTTTCGGAGCCATCATCGACTCAATTGGTTTTGTCCAACATGTCTCTGGACCTACTCACTGCCACAGTCATACTCTGGACCTAGTTTTGTCCCATGGAATAAATGTTGTAGATCTTAATGTTTTTCCTCATAATCCTGGACTATCGGACCACCATTTTATTACGTTTGCAATTGCAACAAATAATCTGCTCAGACCCCAACCAAGGAGCATCAAAAGTAGTGCTATATATTCTCAGACAACACAAAGATTCCTTGATGCCCTTCCAGACTCCTTCTGCCTACCCAAGGACGTCAGAGGACAAAAATCAGTTAACCACCTAACTGAGGAACTCAATTTAACCTTGCGCAATACCCTAGATGCAGTTGCACCCCTTTGGTCTGACGCCATTAAAGGTAATTTACCACCTCACAAGTGCAGTCTCAGTGCTATGATGGGGTCTAAAACCAGACTGAAGCATTTGTATATATTGTTTGTCTTCAGGAGCAGTGAGTTGCTGCGCAACAACTTTTTCAATTTTTTTTTGAGGAGAATGGAAGATTCGATATAGGGCCGATTAGTTTTTTATATTTTCTGGGTCAAGGTTTGGCTTTTTCAGGAAAGGCTTTATCCTGTTTAGGCCAGGGGTGCCGCTAGCGGCACTCCCTCCACATTCATTGAAAAGGCAGAGCGGCAAATTAAAAAAAAAAATTCTTTGAAATATTTAACTTTCACAACATTAACAAGTCCAATACAGCATTTGAAAGATAAACATCTTGTCAACCAGCCAACATGTCCGATTTTTTTAATGTTTACAGAGAAAACACCACATATATTTATGTTAGGTCACCACCAATAAAAAAAGACAGACAAGACATTTTTCACAGCACAAGTAGGCTGCAGTAGCATGCACCAAGCCAACCTAACTACCCTAGAACAACCTAAATAACCTAGAAAAAACTACCTCAGATGACAGTCTATAACATGTTACACAATAAATCTATGTCAAAAAATTGCATATTTTAGCTATAAATCAGTTTTACATTACTGCTACCTCATAGCTCAGTCAGAAATTGCACGGGAGTAAGCCAGAGAAAATAGACACCAACGTCAACTACCTAATTACTCATCATAAAACATTTCAGACAAATATTGTGGATAGCTATGAAAGACAAAACTATTCTTGTGAATACAGACAATATTTCCGATTGTTGAAGTGTTGTTTACAGCGAAAACACAATATATCGTTTATATTAGCTTACTACAATAGCTGGCACACAGCAGCATTGCTTCTAGTCAAACGGTAGCGTTAGAACAGTTCGACAGATATATGAAACAGCATCCAAAATTGGGTCCTTATCTTTGGTTGATATTCCATCAGAATGTTCTCCAAGGGGTCCTTTGTTCAGCAACGTTTTATTTCGATCAGAACGAACAATTTCGCCCTAGCAAGCACACTTGCCGTGCGATGCTAACGCTCTCATTCTTGAACCAATTCTGCGTCGCATCACGTCTAAAGTCCAGAATAAATTTCAATATATAATTAAACCTATATTGAAAAACATACTTTAGGATGATATTGTGACATGTATCAAAGAAAAATCGAAGCCAGAGATCATATTCACCTTTTAAAAGGTTCTTCCATGAGCCGAGTACAGATCCAACTTCGCGCCTTCAAAGAAAATTAAAGTGCGCACTTCTCACTCCAAGAGGTTGTATACAACCCTGAACGCAGATAATCAACTGATTTTCTGCTCTCACTTCCGCATGACACCCAGGGAAGGTGTATGCGT
>NC_036866.1:14576623-14604206 GCF_002910315.2 Salvelinus sp. IW2-2015
TCGCTTCGAGGAAATAACACTGAAACATGCAAGAGAGCACCAGCTTTCTAAGTTGATCACATTTCTCCACAGCCAAAGTGAGTAAAACCTTTAAACAGGTCAACATTCACAAGGCTGCAGGGCCATCCACGGATTACCAGGACGTGTACTGAAACCCTGTATACTGCCCAACAGATCCACATATATGCAATCTCTATTGCACTCCACACTGCCCTCCCACCTGACAAAAGGAACACCTATGTGAGAATGCTTTCATTGACTACAGCTCAGCACGTTCAACACCATAGTGCCCTCAAAGGCCACTCAGGGGTGCGTGCTCAGTCTCCTCCTATACTCCCTGTACTCATGACTGCACGGGCCAGGCATGACTCAACACCATCAATTAGTTTGCCGATGACACAACAGTATAGGCCTCTATCATCGCACAACAACCGAGACAGCCCTATAGGGGAGGAGGCAGACCTGCCATGTGTGCCAGGACAAACAACCTCTCCCTCAACGTGATGAAGACAAAGGAGATGATTGTGACTACAGGAAAAAGAGACCGAGCACGCCCCCATTCCATCGACGGGGCTAAGCCCGTCAAATCCACGCATGAGGTAAATTAGAGCCCGATCCACCGGTTCCTTTGTGGTTCAGGCATTCACCCACACCCGATACGTGAAAACAAGTGGTAACTCAAACACACCACACTATTCAGTGCCAACAAGTCATCCCGAGACTACCAGACAACCGCTTTATGGTAACCCCCTACAGCCGACATTAAACAACAATTGAACCCTATGTACCCAGATCCCCTCAAAAACCGTCAATTACTATCTGCAGATAAGGTCCCGAAAGAGCATTCCTGCCTGTTACCTTCCAATCATCGACCTCCGGACAACTCAATTGCAGCCAATTACTCGTCCAGCCGAAACCGCCAAATCGACCCAACAGAGCGTTAGTGCCCAATGTGGCCATTACCCTACATTATGAGCACAAGCCTACCTGACTCAATCCGGAGCCTCTCATTTTGTTGATACCATGCACCGTCAGAGAAATCTCCTTACACCCTAAATTTGTTCATAATATACACATAGCCTCTCGGCTATAATCATAGCATCTTTACTGCTCTACGTGATCCATATCTCTAAGCTGAAGCAACCATGTCCCAGAGACAGCAACCACAAGCACATAACTCTTGAACCAATCTCAATCACTAATCGCTAATCCTCATGACTTTAGTCTAATCTGCCTCTTCCCCTTTGACCACTCCTATCATCTCTCAAAATCAAAGAAGCAAATGCAAACAATTTAGAATAGCCCCGTAGCTATCAGCTAGATACTCAGAAGGCGCTGTACTAAAAACCCAGTTCTAAAACCGCCATAACAGCAAGCAATGCAGGTAGAAATTCACGTGGCTGGATTAGGAAACTCAACTAAGAACCAGTCCAAAACCCAGGAAAACCTAGAGAACCAGGCATGAGGCGTACGCAGTCAACTCTCTGCGCTTGTGCCGTCGAAAGATTCCTAAATATAATGGGATGTAGTACTAGAAACGATTGCACCAATATGTTCAATACACGCGTGGCCATAGATTAATCAGCCAGCAGCGGAAAACCATAATGTAATCAATAGTTCCGAGAGGCCCAATAGACTCTACATATAGATATGTCATCCTGCTTTTCATAGCCAGATCATATTAAGAGGATCTCTACCGCTCCTGCGGATCTCTAGATAGTTGAAAACAGCAGTTCTTGACAGTAGCACCTCCGGAGAACAGGTCAGATGTCCATAGCCTCAGCAGAACAGTTTAAAATCTGAACAAGCACAATCCAGTGGACTGGGACCAACAAGATCATCTTCAGGTCTGGAGCATAGGTCCTAGCTCTAAGACTCCGAAGAGAGAAAGTAAAGAGAAAAGAAAGAAAAGTAATGTGGAGAGAGCGACTGAGGCTAAATTCACCACACAGGACAACCGGAATAAGACAGACCCCAAGTTAAGCTGCCAGAAAATAGACCGAACTCGCACAAAACTAGACCCAAGCCTCCCCACGAGCAGAAAGCTGTAACGTAAGCCAACTAACCATCACTGTAAGCTAGAGACAGGAGTCAGGAAGGCAAACACTTGTTGCCCCATCAACACCTCGATACGCCGACCAGGGCCCAACAGGTAAGGATAGTAACACCCAAACCACACATCCTTGCACAATGAGGACACAGCCCACCACCACATTCACACTAAAGTTTATAACCGTCCCAACTAACCAAACTACCATCCCTGAACAAAGCGATCTCCCAGAAATATAAGCCCACCCAAAATCTCCGCACACGGCACACTACGCCACACCACAACGGCCGGCCCAACCTAGACATGCCGAAGATACAAGTCATGACTCAACAAACACCATAACAAGAGCACACCTTCTATCGAAACCTCTCTATCGAAGAAAAGAGAATAAACTGACGGCCACTATAGTCATCTAACCATCAGCTTAAGCAACAGGGCCAAGAGAATATTAATCGACTGCATACCCTTTCCAAAGCCCCCCGTAACAATCGAGGTCTAGAAGTGCAAAGTAAGCCAAGTGTATAGAGGCGGCCAAACACGGTCCGCAAACAGCAAGTCAAGATTCGAAATGACTCAGGAGCCTATCCTTTCATCTCTATCACAACTGCCGTGTGACCAGCATCACTCAAATTCATAGTCCCCTGACTGAAAAAGATGAAGGCTGTCACAGACTTAAAGGTTGAGAACTAGTCTGCGTCCATCACGTATGCGGAGCAGAAACCCTTACTCACTTAAAGAATTCCAAGAGATACTCTGAGTCGTGAGTGACCGTCAAAGCGTGATTCTGTCGACTGCCGTAGCGTAAGCCACTAGCATAGTAGGTCACAGCAGAAAACACATCAAGATATACACACATGTAGCACGCAGCTCCATCTGTAAACGCAATTGAGTGATGTAACATCCTAATAACTGAGATCACCCCTGCAACTTAAACCAGAACCATGTAGGCTAGACGTCTAACTCACTAGCCCCTAAACAAATAATCACAACTATTTTCGTCTATCCATTCTGAGCACCTATATGCTATCTACTAGTTATAATAAGATACATACCGCGCGGAAGAGGAGAACATATAGCAGTAAGATCTAAACCAAATAGCATAAGGCAAACAAATACAATAATTAAAAGTTTCTGCAGACATATTTAGACAAAGCAAATGATACGTAGAATACAATAAAAGTTGTCCTTCAAAACATCTATCAAAAGATGATGTTCGTCAAAAAGAGAATCAGGGTTCCAGGTACCCAACGCCGAGACACGAGATTTTTATTTGACAAACGATCTAATTACAACCATCAAGAGTGTACAGAATGTCAGTGATGAGTTTGATAACAAAGATCTCTTTGTTCTTGACCGGTTATAAGACTACAGTGACATCTCAGTATTGATCACTGTGAGAGAGTTTTAGAAAATCTATAGAACATAGTTATTCAAGTACCAATCACTAACCTTATGCGTCTAAAACACAACTCCTTCTAGCGAGTGCATAACTTTAGTGCTTGAGTATTATTCACCTATAATATGCACTGAAGCCACGCTGCTAGCATAATCAATGGAGTCCATTCTGGCAAGCAGATGCAATATAATTGACTATAACATCTATAGCTTATAGTCCAGTTCGTAGAGATCATGACATCCCCAACGAGAAAACCCCAATTGAGACTGTAGATAGTGAATAAAGCAGACGTCGTCCTAAAACCGGAATCGTTATGAGATCACGAACGAAATAACTTGATATCAGACAGTATCTATAAGCGCACTCACTATGACACTATTATACTAACTAACTTTCCGACACACTAGATAAAGATACTCTAAGAACCACGCCCTACCATACTTGCCGCTGCATAGTACAACTCTGAAAATTATCTTTAAAGGTGTATCCAAAAATCTCCGCTAGAAAGAATGACGCGTCTAGCATCTGCTTGTATCAAGGCACAAGCACTGAAGACTAGAGACGAGACCATGCAGATCACCACGGTCCCTCTACTACCACATATAAAAAGTCATTTATATCCAGCACGATCACAAGCTATGCACGTTCACCAGATCAATATCATGAACTGGCTACAAATGCGCTAGCACTAGAAAGACTGTACATGGAATTTACTGTGATATGTGTTTTGAACAATCAGAAAGGGCACGCTGAGTTTCCTCCTGCTGAACCGAACTAAACAACATTATTCCAACCCTTGTTCTAAATGGCGACACTGTCGAAGATACAATAAAGCCAAATATTTTTTATGTCTAACGCGAGTCATAGGTTTAGCCTTCTAGGCGAACATTAATTATCTCCAGTCCATGAGCCACGTAAGCCGTAGCAAGACAATAAAATGTAACAAAATCATATATATTTGACTTCTATCATGAAAATTCTCTATTAAAATCATTAACACCTTATCATCTACCACCACACAAAGTCCCGTTTAGAAAATACAGCGTCTACTTTGAAACAAACAATCTTGGCAATCTAGCTGCGCCAACCAAATGTCCGATTTTTTTAATGTTTATACAGAAACACACAGCGCACATTCATATTTACTTGTGTTAGTCCCCACTCGAAATACCCCATAATACGAACGCGATTCAGACAGTACATCCTATTTCAGCAGCGCACAAAATATCCATACATTATCATGCATCAGAGGACCAACCTAATAATCATAACCTCCAAGAATCGCGAAGCGCTAAATCAATACACGCATAGACACACCAACATCCCTACCCTAACAAGATGACACAGTCCTTACCAGCAACGTCACACAACCCCATACTATGCTTTGTTCACAGAAAAATTGACAGTATTGTATTTCACCAAAAATCAATGTTTCTACTATACTCGCTAGCCAATCTCACCTTTCCAGCCCTAACACAGAGACATCAGCACCTGTGATGACCCCTAATGTAGCCGTAGCACAATGGAATAGAACCTACTTCATACGTCAAATCCTAATCCGTAGTATTTTTTACTCCTCATAACAACATTTCATGAACAAAATCTATATGGAGCTATTCTCGAATGAAAGAACAACAACACTAATTTCATTTAATGCGTTAATACGAACAAATATTATCCTATGTCAAAACTAGTTTTAAACAGACGAAGAACTGCACTCCAGACCCCAAACACCTAAGCGAGATATTAGCTTACGTTTCACAAATAAGGCATGACACTACAGTCAGCTTTCACATGGAACTAACACAAAAATCTGTTGCTCACTATATCCCAGACTCCCTGCCAGCCTCTCACGGAACTCCAAGACAAAATATACCAGCAGAACTCGACCATATAATACTGAAACTCCAATGCATCCCTTCGCCCAAATTATCGCTAGATCCTGTCAGTATTGCCTTTATCACCCCTCAATACAGAATGTTCATCTTCTCAAGAGTCCTATAGTTCTATAAATCGTCTTTATTCTCAAATCCACAGACTAACGAACCAATCCCTTTCTATCTAAGCAAAGAGCACACTTAGTAACCCGTGACTGCATGCCTAAAGAAACGCTCTCACTCCTTGAAACCAAAATTGTCTGCGTATAGCCGATCACGAATGCTCCTAAACAACCCACAGACATAGAAGTACTATCACCTCGAACTATGCATATATGAAATATAAGAACACATAATGTAGCACGAAAAATAGCACAACTTATACGGAATAGAATACCCTTGTACATAGCTAATCCAAGAAAAATCGAGCCTATAGATTTCACTATTCACCATCTAAAAATTGTATCTGTCCGATGAAAAGAGAACCGAATAACAGATCCAACTTCCGCACAATTTCACCAAAAAGATAAAGATCGCAGCGTCACCACTTCAAGATGTAAGATCCATACAGTATCTCCAGAAACAGTATAATCATACAAAATATTAACTGCTCATACACTCGGCACGACACCCAGGGAAGTGCATTACCACGTGCCTACTACCTAGTCAATAAAAATGTAGCATGCTCCTTTATAGATCTAAGCTATCTCTAAAAGTAGCACATTCCAAAGTAATAACATTCCAGATCGATGAGAGCGTGCGGTATATGAGATGAGTCTAGATATAAAGAGATTCTTATCGACATCAAGTGAGAGAGAATAATCAAACCATTTTAGAAACTAAGACAAATTAACCTCCGAACATACCTCTATACCATATTAAGTGGCAATAGAATACGTCTGCAGAGGCAATTGTGAAGTTATCCGCATATTTAAATATACATAACCGTATTTCCTCTCAGAAAAGTCGAGACAAACAATGCCACCCCCTATGTCCATCATAGCAGAGTTATTCATGAGACTAAGCTTCAACAGTTTAGTGAGTTGAGACATCCATCGAAGTCGTCTTATAACGACACAATGAAATGCAAACTACATATTTAATAGTTATTCGAATAGGTTCCAGTATCCAACCTCTCAAGTATATTAACCTCATAGATTAGTTCTGTCATCATATACTACACCTGTAATTGCCCAAAAGCGTAAAATACACCTAACCTTAAAAAAAGCTTCTTCAATGCTTATACGATACCTAAAACGACTTAGAGTACTCTCCTTGGAACCTGGGTCCTGCATGAGGTTGTGCAGACTCAGTGATCAGGCTGAGCTTTTTGAGAAGTACCCAGATTAAGAAGAGGATTCCGTGAATTTGCTTTCTATGATCATAGATCTTTTTCCTCAAAAGTAAGTCTGAATTTATTACTGCTGATGTGAAAACCATCCTCACTTGGAATGCTGCTTTTAGTATAGCTTTGGCAAGTATCAACAAATACATGTTTGGATGTTTCTTATTTCCTCAATTAAGTTGAAAAATAGGATGATCGAGCAGTAGTGAGGCTCTCGATACTGCGCACGCGTACTGTCTTTCCAAGCTAGTCTGAGACTTCCAGTTTGGTGTGCGCCATTTCCGTTCCCAATTTTCTGGAGCTTGCTTCAGAGCTCGGTATTTTCTGTATACCAGGGAGCTAGTTTTCTTATGAACAAATGTTTTTAGTTTTTAGGGAGGGTCTGCATCTGTCCTCGTGCTCCTAGACCTTAGTGCTGCCTTTGATACCATCGATCACCACATTCTTTTGGAGAGATTGGAAACCCAAATTGGTCTACACGGACAAGTTCTGGCCTGGTTTAGATCTTATCTGTCGGAAAGATATCAGTTTGTCTCTGTGAATGGTTTGTCCTCTGACAAATCAACTGTACATTTCGTGTTCCTCAAGGTTCCGTTTTAGGACCACTATTGTTTTCACTATATATTTTACCTCTTGGGGATGTCATTCGAAAACATAATGTTAACTTTCACTGCTATGCAGATGACACACAGCTGTACATTTCAATGAAACATGGTGAAGCACCAAAATTGCCCTCGCTAGAAGCCTGTGTTTCAGACATAAGGAAGTGGATGGCTGAAAACTTTCTACTTTTAAACTCGGACAAAACAGAGATGCTTGTTCTAGGTCCCAAGAAACAAAGAGATCTTCTGTTAAATCTGACAATTAATCTTGATGGTTGTAAAGTCGTCTCAAATAAAACTGTGAAGGACCTCGGCGTTACTCTGGACCCTGATCTCTCTTTTGACGAACATATCAAGACTGTTTCAAGGACAGCTTTTTTCCATCTACGTAACATTGCATTCTGTCCAAAAATGATGCAGAAATATTAATCCATGCTTTTGTTGCTTCTAGGTTAGACTACTGCAATGCTCTACTTTCCGGCTACCCGGATAAAGCACTAAATAAACTTCAGTTAGTGCTAAATACGGCTGCTAGAATCCTGACTAGAACCAAAAAATGTGATCATATTACTCCAGTGCTAGCCTCCCTACACTGGCTTCCTGTTAAGGCAGGGGCTGATTTCAAGGTTTTACTGTTAACCTACAAAGCGTTACATGGGCTTGCTCCTACCTGTCTTTCYGAGTTGGTCCTGCCGTACATACCTACACGTACGCTACGGTCACAAGACGCTACGGTCACAAGACACAAGAGATCTCCATTTTTATGGAATGTTCTGCCTACCCATGTGAGAGACGCAGACTCGGTCTCAACCTTTAAGTCTTTATTGAAGACTCATTTCTTCAGTAGGACCTATGATTGAGTGTAGTCTGGCCCAGGAGTGTGAAGGTGAACGGAAAGGCTCCTGAGCAACGAACCGCCCTTGCTGTCTCTGCCTGGCCGGTTCCCCTCTCTCCACTGGGATTCTYTGCCTCTAACCCTATTACAGGGGCTGAGTCACTGGCTTACTGGTGCTCTTTCATGCCGTCCGTAGAAGGGGTGCATCACTTGAGTTTGTTGAGTCACTGACGTGATCTTCCTGTCTAGGTTGGCGCCCCCCCTTGGGTTGTGCCGTGGCGGAGATCTTTGTGGGCTATACTCGGCCTTGTCTCAGGATGGTAAGTTGGTAGTTGAAGGTATCCCTCTAGTGGTGTGGGGGCTGTGCCTTGGCAAAGTGGGTGGGGTTATATCCTTCCTGTTTGGCCCTGTCCGGGGGTATCATCGGATGGGGCCACAGTGTCTCCTGACCCCTCCTGTCTCAGCTTCCAGTATTTATGCTGCATTAGTTTGTGTCGGGGGGCTAGGGTCAGTTTGTTATATCTGGAGTACTTGTCCTGTCTTATCCGGTGTCCTGTGTGAATTTAAGTATGCTCTCTCTAATTCTCTCTTTCTTTCTCTCTTTCTCTCTTTCTTTCTCTCTCTCGGAGTACCTGAGCCCTAGGACCATGCCTCAGGACGACCTGACATGATGACTCCTTGCTGTCCCCAGTCCACCTGGCATTGCTGCTGTTCCAGTTTCAACTGTTCTGCCTGCGGCTATGGAACCCTGACCTGTTCACCGGACGTGCTACCTGTCCCAGACCTGCTGTTTTCAACTCTCTAGAGACCGCAGGAGCGGTAGAGATACTCTTAATGATCGGCTATGAAAAGCCAACTGACATTTACTCCTGAGGTGCTGCACCCTCGACAACTACTTGATTATTATTATTTGACCATGCTGGTCATTTATGAACATTTGAACATCTTGGCCATGTTCTGTTATAATCTCCACCCGGCACAGCCAGAAGAGGACTGGCTACCCCTCATAGCCTGGTTCCTCTCTGGGTTTCTTCCTAGGTTTTGGACTTTCTAGGGAGTTTTTCCTAGCCACCGTGCTTCTACACCTGCATTGCTTGCTGTTTGGGGTTTTAGGCTGGGTTTCTGTACAGCACTTTGAGATATCAGCTGATGTACGAAGGGCTATATAAATTGATTTGATTGATTTGAGAGTAGCAGCGGTGTAAAAAGGGGGGGAAATGAAAATAGTCTGGGTAGCGATTTGATTAGATGTTCAAGAGTCTTATGGCTTGTGGGTACCGCTCCGGTACCGCTTGCCATGCGGTAGCAGAGAGAACAGTCTATGACTAGGGAGGTTGGGGTCTTTGACAATTTTTAGGGCCTTCCTCTGACTGCCTGGTATAGAGGTCCTGGATGGCAGGAAGCTTGGCCTCAATGATGTACTGGGCCATTGGCACTACCCTCTGTAGTGCCTTGCGGTCGGAGGCCGAGCAATTGCCATACCAGGCAGTGATGAAACCAGCCAGGATGCTCTCGATTATGCAGCTGTAGAACTTTTTGAGGATCTGGGGACCCATGGCAAATCTTTTTAGTCTCCTGAGGGGGAATAGGTTTTGTCATGCCCTCTTCACGACTGTCTTGGTGTGCTTGACCATGTTAGTTTGTTGGTGATGTGGACACCAAGGAACTTGAAGCTCTCAACCTGCTCCACTGCAGCCCCGTCGATGAGAATGGGGGCGTGCTCGGTCCTCTTTTTCCTGTAGTCCACAATCATCTCCTTTGTCTTCATCACGTTGAGGGAGAGGTTGTTGTCCTGGCACCACATGGCCAGGTCTCTGACCTCCTCCCTATAGGCTGTCTCGTTGTTGTCGATGATCAGGCCTACTACTGTTGTGTCATCGGCAAACTAAATGATGGTGTTGGAGTCATGCCTGGCCGTGCAGTCATGAGTGAACAGGGAGTATAGGAGGAGACTGAGCACGCACCCCTGAGKGGCCCCTTTGAGGGCACTATGGTGTTGAACGCTGAGCTGTAGTCAATGAAAAGCATTCTCACATAGGTGTTCCTTTTGTCCAGGTGGGAAAGGGCAGTGTGGAGTGCAATAGAGATTGCATCATCTGTGGATCTGTTGGCGCAGTATACAGGGTTTCAGTACACGTCCTGGTAATCCGTATGGCCCTGCAGCCTTGTGAATGTTGACCTGTTTAAAGGTTTTACTCACTTTGGCTGTGGAGAATGTGATCACTTCCAGAACAGCTGGTGCTCTCTTGCATGTTTCAGTGTTATTTTCCTCGAAGCGAGCATAGAAGTAGTTTAGAAGTAGTTTAGCTCACAATTTTCAGAATTAATCAAACCACTGTATTTTTTTWATTAATCAATATATTTTGTGCATAAAGGCTCACCAAACCAATTTTGTATAATTCAAAATTATTCAGAATGTCACACCCTGGCCTTAGTTATCTTTGTTTTCATTATTATTTTAGTTAGGTTAGGGTGTGACCTGGGGGCGGCAGGGTAGCCTAGTGGTTAGAGCGTTGGACTAGTAACCGAAAAGGTTGCAAGTTCAAATCCCCGAGCTGACAAGGTACAAATCTGTCGTTCTGCCCCTGAACAGGCAGTTAACCCACTGTTCCTAGGCCGTCATTGAAAATAAGAATTTGTTCTTAACTGACTTGCCTAGTTAAATAAAGGTTAAAAAAAAAATAAAACATGGGGAATGTATGTGTTTTGGTTTGTCTAGGGGTTTGTACGTTTAATGGGTCAGTTTCTTGTCTAGGTGTTTGTATGTCTATGGCTGCCTAGATTGGTTCTCAATTAGAGGCAGCTGTGGTTTATTGTCTCTGATTGAGAGCCATATTTAAGGCAGCCATAGGCAGTTGGGTTTTGTGGGTAATTGTCTATGTTGAACGTTTGTTGCTTGTCTATGCACTTACGTCGTTAGCTTCACGGTTGTTTTGTTTAGTTTGTATTCAGTGTTCGTTTCGTGTTTTTCCCTTCTCTAAATAAAAGAGAATGTATTTTGCACACGCTGCGCCTTGGTCCTCTCTCTCACCCATAGACGATCGTGACACAGAATTATAATTCAGAATTCATAATTTACAAGATCAGAGTATTTTTTTATCTACAAATTGGTGCTGTAACAGAAACAAATATGCATATATTTAGATGGCTTTCTTACATTGACCACTACTGCATTCTGAACCCGTTCTCTCGATTTATTCTAGTGAGTCTGTCAAAACAATTCTAACTAAAAGTTACACCGTATTTAAAGGGATGGCTTAAGATAAATGTACTGAAAACTCTATTGAATTAAAACTCCAGGAGAAATCTGTTGGCCAGCAAGTGGGGGGGTTTTCAGGGTTGAATTACATTTATTCAGAGCGCGCAAGGTAGCCACACCCACAGAACGCCTTCCGTGACTGAATAAGGTAAGTATGAATACCAAATACTGAGAAGTGTGTGGGAAAGATATGTATCTGAATGGCATACATTTCCTAAATCAGAATCGGCCCCATGGAGGGGCAGAATAATTCATTTTGAGTCGTCGGGCAACTAAAAATGCAGTCAGTGACACTTTCAGTACTGCCTTGCACACTCTTGCCTGCATCTAGCTGATCTAGTGTGTAATAGTTCGTCCAAACAGTTTATATTGGCCGCGAGTTTATATTGGACAAGTTCAGGTAGGTACATCCCCGTTTCATTCCATTTCCTTCCTTTTAAGAAAAGTTTTGCAACGGAATCGACAGAATGAATATACCCCTGATCACCTGCACACACAGTTCACTTTGATAGCAGACATACAAACAGCATCGTCACATCTGCGCGCTCTCCTCCTCCCACATTTTCCCTTTGCTTGTGCACAACACAACAGCTGTCTGTGACCAGGCGAACAACTCTAAAAGCMAAACCTTCATATCATAACCACTACATCTGTCACGTTCCTGACCTTATTTCCTTTATTTTGTCTTTGTTTAGTATGGTCAGGACGTGAGCTGGGTGGGCATTCTATGTTATGTGTTTCTATGTTTAGGTTCATTGTTAATTAGCCTGATATGGTTCTCAATCAGGGGCAGGTGTTTTACGTTTCCTCTGATTGAGAACCATATTAAGGTAGGCTGTTCACACCGTTTGTTTGTTGGGTGATTGTCTTCCGTGTCTGTGTATGTACCACACGGGACTGTTTCGTTTGTTTAGTATGTTCCTGTTCGTGCGTTCTTCGTGTTATGTAAGTTCTCATGTCCAGGTCGGTCTACGTCGTTTTTGTTATTTTGTAATTTATTCAAGTGTGCTTTGTGTTCGTCTTGTTTGAATAAATTCATTATGYACTCCACAAAAGCTGCGTTTTGGTCCGATCCCTGCTCCTCCTCAGACGAGGAGGAGAACAATCGTTACAACATCGTTGTCACCATATTAGCTAACGTCATAGTCAACATAGCTACTATAACTAACGTGTTGGTAAACCCACAATCCCATCCATGTGTGCAATCGCTCATTACAGTGTACAGCAAGCAGTGTAGTTAACAGTTACACACAGCAATAAATTAATTCAACTGAAAGTTTACTTTGACTTGGAAGAGTTGGAGTGTTGGATAGCCTTAGCAGCGAGCTAACACAATAGCGTTCCACTTTGTTTGTGTCAGGTTGTTGAGTAGGCTAAATTAGCTTTATTAGCTAGCTAATTAGTAAGTGAAAGTGAAAAGAATACAACAAAATATATATCTCTCTTTCTTCTCTCTCTCGCTTTCTGCTTGTAAGGAGGCGGACCAGCTGGAGAGGTGTCTAAGGTGCCAAAGGACAGGACAAGAGGATCGTTTATTTTATTTTTTATTTTCAAGCAAAGGTGAATGGCTTAAAGTGCTAGAGTCCCAAAAATAAGAAAAATCTAACATGACAAATCAGGGTTTTTTAAAATAAACTATAAACTCCAAGCATAAATTATAAACTTCAAGCATAAATATAATAAACTSAAATCAAAACAAAACCCTTGCACTGCGTTAGCTTAGCATTAGACTAGCATAGCTGGGAGGCAGGCCAGCCTGCTCTCTTGGCATTCCAGCTCTGACTGGTCCTGCCCAGCCAGTCAGGCTCTTTATACCATGACAATGTGGAACAAAGCAACATATTCGTTAACTTCAACATTCACCAGTTTACATGTTATCCCATTAGCCTTTTCATATGTTCATATTTAACAGTTATACAATGTTGACAAATAATATACATGTCACGGGAATTTGCTATCTCAATGGTTGAACTCAACTACTACAAAAACTCTGTTTAATTCCTGAAGGTTGTAAATCTCCAGTTCAAAGAAAAAGACAACGTCTCAGCCTGCAATAGATCAATTCTTTATTCAGAGAGCGCTCTGTCTTCATAATGAGAACACAGTCTTTTTATAGCACACACACACACACACACACACACACACACACACACACACACACACACACACAATGAACTCACATCAGTAGAAACTCCACCTCTCTTTAGGTGGGCTGGATTTTCCCACAGTTCACATACATTGTTTATCACCCTTCTGCAACATGTTTCATTATCTTCTGCAAGCCTAGCCGTTTCTAACAGTTTTTCTCCTCCCTAGGGTGGGCCTCTTTCCAGTTATWAGTTTCACCGTTATCACAAGTCGACAGTTCAGTTGTCCTTGAATGTCTCAACTATACCCTGCTCATATTGCGAAATAGTAACACAATGGCCTAGTCTTAAAAAGTCTAGTCACACACATTATTGGATTATGACTCTAACACATTTCATACAATTATATGGTTTCAGGGTGGAATACTTTAGTCATTATCTTAACTTCTTACGGCTGGGAACCCACTAATCCAATCATGAATCCAAATCCTGTCCATATCCTGTTGTAACCAGATAATGCAAATAATGTAATCTGGCTCCATCTTTTTAWTTTTTTTATCATGTGTTCATTGTCTTTGTTAAAACTTCTTACGGCTGAGATCCCGTTAATGGGATCGATATGACAACAGCCAGTGAAAGTGCAGGGCGCCAAATTCAAAACAACAGAAATCTCATAATTAAAATTCCTCAGACATACAAGTATTTTACACCATTTTAAAGATAAACTTGTTGTTAATCCCACCACAGTGTCCGATTTCAAAAAGGCTTTACGACGAAAGCACAACATATCATTATGTTAGGTCAGCACCTATTCACAGAAAAACACAGCCATTTTTCCAGCCAAAGAGAGGAGTCACAAAAAGCAGAAACAGAGATAAAATGAATCACTAACCTTTGATGATCTTTATCAGATGACAATCATAGGACTTCATATTACACAATACATGTATGTTTTGTTCGATAAAGTTCATATTTATATCCAAAAATCTCCGTTTACATTGGTGCGTTATGTTCAGTAATGTTTTGCCTCCAAAACATCCAGTGATTTTGCAGAGAACCACATCAATTTAGAGAAGTACTCATAATAAACATTGATAAAAGATACAAGTATTATACATGGAACTTTACATAAACCTCTCCTTAATGCAACCGCTGTGTCAGATTATTTTTTTACTTTACGGAAAAATCACACCATGCAATAATCTGAGTACAGCGCTCAGAGCCCAAACAAGCCATGAAGATATCCGCCATTTTGTGGAGTCAACAGATGTCAGAATAGCATTATAAATATTCACTTACCTTTGATGATCTTCATCAGAATGCACTCCCAGGAATCCCAGTTCCACAATAAATGTTTGATTTGTTCGATAAAGTTAATAATTTATGTCCAAATACCTCCTTTTTTGTTCGCGCGTTCAGTACACAATCCAAACTCACGATGCGCGGGAAAGTCCATGCGAAAGTTCAGACAAAAAGTAATATTACAGTTCGTAGAAACATGTCAAACGAAGTATAGAGTCATTCTTTAGGATGTTTTTAACATAAATCTTCAATAAAGTTCCAACCGGAGAATTCTTTTGTCTTCAGAAATGCAATGGAACTTAAGCTAACTCTCTCACGTGAACGTGTGTGGTCAGCTCATGGCACTCTGCCAGACCCATGACTCAAAGAGCCCTCATTCCCCCATCCTTCACAGTAGAACCATCAAACAAGGTTCTAAAGACTGTTGACATCTAGTGGAAGCCTTAGGAAGTGCAATATGACCAATATCCCACTGTATCTTTGATAGGCAATGAGTTGAAAACCTACAAACCTCAGATTTCCCACTTCCTGGTTGGATCTTTTCTCAGATTTTTGCCTTCCATATGAGTTCTGGAATACTCACAGACATCATTCAAACAGTTTTAGAAACTTCAGAGTGTTTTCTATCCAAATCTACTAATAACATGCATATATTAGCAACTGGGCATGAGTAGCAGGCAGTTTACTCTGGGCACCTTATTCATCCAAGCTACTCAATACTGTCCCCAGCCATAAGAAGTTAAACAGACAAATTCTTCTATCAATAAAACATAATGACTATCAATTAAGTCTAGAAATACACATAATCACGTTTCACTACTGACTTGGACTAGTCCACCATCAACAATGGTGGGAACCCATTCATAAAAAGGGTCTGAATGCGCAGTCACTTCCTTTACAAAACACAAGATGAGACGAAGCGAATTGAAGGCATATCACTGTAAGTACACAGCTCAGCTTCTGAAATGCAAACTCAGTTAGCGAACAGATATTCATATACAGAGCACAATATAAGAGATCGCTAAAATGTGTTGTCTGTATGTTCTGTTACAGATTGCTGTAACACTATGTCTTCCCCCGGCTCCCAACACCTTGTGCATACGGTGGTATGCTGCACCTTACACACCAGTGCTCAATAAACAGTTAAATAGTACCTTGTAATTCGTAATAGATGGTGACAGGAATGAGAACCGTCACACTGCTAGTTCTCCTTAATTTTAGAAGAAATGAATTTGTTCAAAACTGTTGTCTTTCTCTTTGAGTCAACTGCTCACCACATTTTATGCACTGCAGTGCTAGCTAGCTGTAGCTTATGCTTTCAGTACTATATTCATTCTCTGATCATTTGATTGGATGGACAACATGTCAGTTCATGCTGCAAGAGCTCTGATAAGTTGTAGGAAGTCCTCCGGAAGTCGTCATCATTACTGTGTAATTCTTTGTAAGGGGGAGAGAATCTTGAACCTCCTAGGTTTTGTGTAAATTTTGTGTAAAAGTAAATAAGTTTTGTGTAAAAGTAAATGTAACCAGCGGTGCTAACTATGTACACTATGGTGCTAACCTACAGAGTGCTGTTAAAAAACTTMTTCTGGCTGCAAGCCCGAGGTCGGGCACAATATGACAACAGCCACTTCAAGTGCAGGGCGCGAAATTCAAAATATATATTTTTTAAATATTTAACTTTCACACATTAACAAGTCCAATACAGCATTTGAAAGATAAACATCTTGTGAATCCAGCCAACATGTCCGATTTTTTAAATGTTTTAAAAACACCACGTATATTTATGTTAGCTCACCACCAAATAGAAAAAAGGACAGACATTTTTCACAGCACAGGTAGCATGCACAAAGCCAACCTAACTAACCAAGATCCAACCAAACTAACCAAGAAACAACTTCATCAGATGACAGTCCTATAACATGTACACAATAAATCTATGTTTTGTTCGAAAAATGTGCATATTTTGAGTATAATCAGTTTTACATTGCTGCTACCATCACAGCTACCGTCAGAAATAGCATCGAAGCAGCCAGAGTAATTACAGACACCAACGGCAAATACCTAAATACTCACATAAAACATTTCTGAAAAAATAATGGTGTATAGCAAATGAAAGACAAAGATCTTGTGAATACAGCCAATATTCCGATTTTTTAAGTGTTTTACAGCGAAAACACAATATAGCGTTAATTAGCTTACTACAATAGCTAACACACAACAGCATTGATTCAAGGCAAACTGTAGCGATAGCACAGTTCGACAATATATGAAAAAGCATCATAAAATGGTTCCTACTTTTGGTGATCGTCCATCAGAATGTTGTACAAGGGTCCTTTGTCCAACAGTCTTGTTGGGTTTAGAACGTCATTTTTCCCTCTTGAATTAGCAAGCGCACTAGCCAAGTAGCGCAAAGCTCTCCATCCTGAACAAAGGGACACAACGCAACACGCCTAACGTCCCGAAAAAAAATTCAATAATCTAATAAAACTATATTGAAAAAACATACTTTACGATGATATTGTCACATTTATCAAATAAAATCAAAGCCGGAGATAGTAGTCGCCTATAACGACAGCTTTCAAGAAGGCAATTCCAGGTCCTACTTCGCGCTTTTCAGAAAACAGGAAATGGCGGACACGTCATTCCAAGATGATTTATACCACCACAGACCAAGATAATCACTTCATTTCTTCTCTCACTTCCTCTTGACATCTAGGGGAAGGTGTATGACGTGCATGTATACTAATACGTATCATGCCCATTTATAGGCAAGCACTAGAACAGAGACCTCGATTTCAGAAATCTCACTTCCTGTCAGGAAGTGGGCTGCAGAATGAGTTCTGTTTCACTCAGAGAAATAATTCAAACGGTTTTAGAAACTAGAGAGTGTTTTCTATCCAATAGTAATAATAATATGAATATTGTACGAGCAAGAATTGAGTACGAGGCCGTTTGAAATGGGCACATTTTATCAGAGCTACTCAATACTGCCCCTGCAGCCTGAAGAAGTTTAAGGCTGTTTTAATCAGTTATTTGGTGACGTGAATATATTTAGATTTATCTAAACTTTAATAATGTTTCACTAACCTGAGCTTGTGACTCCGTAGGAGAATAAGCAAAAGTCACTTTGACATTCAATTTGTTTCTCTGCATCTGTGTCAATTCCAAGCTGTGCTGTTCATCAGACTATTCATATACACTGAATATATCAAATATTATGAACACCTTCCGAATATTGAGTTGCACCCCCCCTCTACTAGGTGTCGAAAAGTGTTCCACAGGGATGCTGGCCCATGTTGACTCCAATGCTTCCCACAGTTATGTCAAGTTGGTTGGATGTCCTTTGGGTGGTGGATAATTCTGTTGAGCGTGAAAAACACAAAAGCGTTGCAGTTCTTGACACAAACTGTTGCACCTGGCACCTACTACCATACCCCGTTCAAAGGCACTTAAATATTTTGTCTTGCCCATTCACCCTCTGAATGGCACACATACACAATCCATATCTTAATTGTCTCAAAGCTTAAAAATCCTTCTTTAACCTGTCTCCTCCCCTTCATCTACGTTGATTGAAGTGGATTTAACAAGTGACATCAATAAGGGATCATAGCTTTCACCCAGTGGTGGAAAAATGACCCAATTCAATTGTCATACTTGAGTAAAAGTAAAGATACCTTAATTGAAAATTACTCAAATAAAAACGAAAGGCACCCAGTAAAATACTTTGAGTAAAAGTCAAAGTATTTTGTTTTAAATATACTTACATATCAAAAGTAAATGTAATTGCTAAAATATACTTAAGTATCAATAGTAAAAGAAAAAGTATGAATAATTTCAAATGTCTTACTTTAAGAATAGGCAGGGGCACACTCCAACACTCAAACAACATTTACAAACGAAGCATTTGTGTTTAGTCAGTCCGCCAGACCAGAGGCAGTAGGGATGACCGGGGATGTTTTCTTGATAAGTGTTTGAATTGAACCATTTTCTGTCCTGATAAGCATTCAAAATGTAACTAGTATTTTTGGTGTCAGGGAAAATGTATGAAGTGAAAAGTACATCATTTTCTTTAGGAATGTAGTAAAGTTAAAGTAAAAGTTGTAAAAAATATAAATAGCAAAGTACAGATACACAAAAAACTACTTAAGTAGTTATTTAAAGTATTTTTAGTTAAGTACTTTACTCCACTGCTTTCACCTGGATTCACCTGGTCAGTCTATGTCATGGAAAAGGCAGGTGTTCTTAATGTTTTGTATACGCAGTGTACAATTGAACAACTGATAATATGCTCACCCATCAGACTATTGTCAATTTAATCTGGTTGTTAGACTAACTCTATTATTATATGTGTGAAATTATCCTGAACAAAACTACGAACCCAACATGCACAATAATTTCWATTTTTTTACTGAGTTACAGTTCATAGAAGGAAGTCAGTCAATTGAAATAAATTCATTAGGCCCTAATCTATGGATTTCACATGACTGGGCAGGGGCGCAGCCATGGGTGGGCATAGGCCCACCCACATGGGAGCCAGGTCCACCCACTGGGGAGCCAGGCCCAGCCAATCAGAATTAGTTTTTCCCCACAAAAGGACTTTATTACAGATGGAAATACCTCTTAGCATCCCCCTGTCCMCTCCTCAGACGATCCCACAGTTGAAGACGCCAGATGTGAAGGTCCTGGGCTGGCGTGATTACTCATGGTCTGCGGTTATAAGGCCAGTTAGATGTACTGCCAAATTCTCGAAAATTACGTTGGAGACGGATTATGGTAGAGAAATTAACATTAAATTCTCTGGCATCAGCTCTGTTGGACATTCCTGTAGTCAGCATGCCAATTGCACGCTCCCTCAAAGACATCTGTGGCATTGTGTTGTGTGACAAAACTGCACATTTTAGGGGCCTTTTATTGTCCCCAGCACAATGTGCACATGTG
Organism: Salvelinus sp. IW2-2015; assembly: GCF_002910315.2. Taxonomy (NCBI): domain Eukaryota; kingdom Metazoa; phylum Chordata; class Actinopteri; order Salmoniformes; family Salmonidae; genus Salvelinus; species Salvelinus sp. IW2-2015. The sequence goes on from NC_036866.1 coordinate 14,596,318, forward strand.
AAATGATCATGCTGTTAAATCAGCTTCTTGATAAGCCATACCTGTCAGGTGGATGGATTATCAAGGCAAAGGAGAAATGCTCACTAACAGGGATGTAAACAAATCTGTGCACAAAATTTGAGAGAAGTAAGCTTTGTTAGTACGGAAATATTTTTCTGGGATCATTTATTTCAGCTCATGAACACTTTACATGTTGTGTTTATAATTTTGTTCAGTATAGTTTCGGGTATAGTTTGGGTGAGGTTTAGATGGGCCATCATCAGCTGCGCAAGCGGCGGCATGGGGAAAAAAATGACTACATTTAGAAATGGCAGTAAAAAGGTAAATACATTTTGAGTCAATATGACGCTCTCGGCTCACCTATTGTTATGGTTACATTTGTGACCGCCTAGCCTACTTTCTCCTGGTCTGAGAGGTTGACAAGCCTATTGTTTCAAATGTCATGTTTTAATGTCACGTGCACATGTACAGTGAAATGCCTTTCTTGCAGCTCCAAACCCAACAATGCAGTAGTCAATATCAATGTAGCTGTCACGCCCTGACCTTAGAGAGCCTTTTTATTTCTCTATTTGGTTAGGTCAGGGTGTGATTTGGGTGGGCATTCTAGTTTTTCTATTTCTTTGTTGGCCGGGTATGGTTCCCAATCAGAGGCAGCTGTCTATTGTTGTCTCTGATTGGGGATTATACTTAKGCAGTCTTTTCCCACCTTTAGTTGGGATCTTGTTTTTGTGTAGCTGCCTGTGAGCAGCACAGAACCTCACGTTTCGTTTGTGCTTGTTTGGATTTATTAAAATATGTGGAACTCTACGCACGCTGCGCCTTGGTCCATTCAATTCGACGAGCGTGACAGTATCACATGAAATAAAAATAAGAAGTAACAAGAACACGAGAAAGTAAGAAGCTATTGCATATACAGGGTAATTTACAATGTGCAGGGATACTGGAGTGATAGAGGTAGATATGTATAAGGGTAAGGTAACCAGGCGTCAAGGACATGTGAGAAATAGAGTATCAGCAGCGTAAATTATGACTGTATGTGAGTGTGTGTGCATGTGTGTAGAGTCAGTATAAATGTGTGTGCATGTTATCTGTTGATCTGCGCATACTCTGAGAACACACCCTGGAATAACGTCTGGCCCCACGGCCTTGCGAGTGTTGATCTGAATAAAGATATTTTTCACATCTTATGACTTAGAATATGTGGACAACTACAAATATCTAGGTGTCTGGTTAGACTGTAAACTCTCCTTCCAGACTCACATTAAGCATCTCCAATCCAAAAATATATCTAGAATCGGCTTCCTATTTCGCATCAAAGCATCATTCCCTTGTGCTGCCAAACATACCCGAGTAAAACGGACTATCCTACTGATCCTTGACTTCGGTGATGTCATTTACAAAATAGCCTCCAACACTCTACTCAGAAAATTGGATATAGTCTATCACAGTGCCATTCGTTTGGTCACCAAAGCCCCATATACTACMCACCACTGTGACCTGTATGCCCTCGTTGCATGGCCCTCGCTACATATTCGTCGCCAAACCCACTGGCTCCAGGTCATCTATAAGTCTTTGCTAGGTAAAGCCCTGCCTTATCTCAGCTCACTGGTCACCATAGCAGCACCCACCCATAGCACACGCTCCAGCAGGTATATTTCACTGGTCACCCCCTTAGCCAACTCCTCCTTTGGCCGCCTTTCCTTCCAGTTCTCTGCTGCCAATGACTGGAATGAATTGCAAAAATCACTGAAGCTGGAGTCTTATATCTCCCTCTCTAACTTTAAGCATCAGCTGTCAGAGCAGCTTACCGATCATTGCACCTGTACACAGCCCATCTGTAAATAGCCCACCCAACTACCTCATCCCAATATTGTTATTTATTTTTTGCTCCTTTGCACCCCAGTATCTCTACTTSCACATTCATCTTCTGCACATCTACCACTCCAGTGTTAAATTGCTAAATTGTAATTATTTCGCTATTTACTGCCTTATCTCCCTAATCTTACTACATTTGCACACACTGTATATAGACTTTTCTATTGTGTTATTGACTGTACGTTTGTTTATCCCATATGTAACTCTGTGCTGTTTGTGTCGCACTGCTTTGCTTTATCTTGTTCTCAACTGGCCTACCTGGTTAATTAAACAAAGGTTAAATTTAAAAAATGAAAAACGTCGGCCTCAGAGAGCCAGATCACCCAGTACTCTGGGTCGGTGAGGGCCCTCACGCATGGTACGGTGTTGTTATTGTCAAAGCGTTGAGTTTGTTTGGAAGAGAGGCATCGTTGGGCCGATCACGGCTGGGTCTTCCTTTGTATTCAGTAATGGACAGTAGCCCCTGCCATATGCAGCGGGCAGTTGAGCYTGTGTAAGATGATTGTATCTCATTCCGATATTTTCCTTTTGCTCGTTTGATGACTGTGGTGGTCGTCCTCAGCTGTAGCCTGAGGGTTGTCTGCGATAGCCCTGTGTGCGGTAGTCCCTTTGATTGGGAAAGTTGAAAACCTTCACTATTGGGACAACGTTCCCGATGCATTTCCTTGTGAAGCCGGTGACAGAGGTGGTTAACTCGTTGATGTTATCGGCAGAGTCAGYGCTAGCAAAGCAGTCCGGTATTGTGATTAATACTTTCGTATCAGGGCATTATGTTCTAGTCTCATAGTCTATTAATTAAGATACACTAAGTGTACAAAACATTAGGAACACCTGCTCTTTCCATGACATAGAATGACCAGGTGAATTCAGGTGAAAGCTATGATCCCTTATTGATGTCACCTGTTAAATCCACTTCAATCAGTATAGATGAAGGGGAAGAGACAGGTTAAAGAAGGATTTTTAAGCCTTGAGACAATTGAGACATAGATTGTTGATGTGTGCCATTAGGGTGAATGGGCAAGACAAAATATATAAGTGCCTTTGAGGTGCCAGGCACACCGGTTTGAAAGTGTCAAGAACTGCAACGCTGCTGGGTTTTTCASAATCAACAGTTTCCTATGTCTATCAAAAATGGTCTACCACTCAAAAGACATCCAGCCACAACCGTGAGAAACATGGGAGTCAACATGGGCCAGCATCCCTGTGAAATACTTTCAACACCTTGTAGTCCATGCCTCGACCAATTGAGGCTGTTCTGAGGGCAAAAGGGGGTGCAACTCAATTTTAGGAAGGTGTTCCTAATGTTTTGTACACTGTGTATATCGGCCTATGGTTTATTATGTATAGGTCTATGTGAGTCGCATGTTAAATGCATTAGCAATGGATTAACGTAGGTTTACGACTATTTTGGTCTTTAATGCGAAATCACATTAGATGGTTTGTTGTGTGTAATCGATTACAGTATGGTTTAGGGTAGGTTATGTTTTTTTGATAATTTAATGATAATTTAAGTGTCTAAGTTTTGTCCCACATAAATCTTTGCTGGCCATGCCATCAATGGATTTCTGCCTACGCCACTGCTACATACCCTAAATTAACCAAACTAGCAGAAGAAGGCCACCTTTGGTCTGGCTGTGTTCTCGGTCTTCAGCTCCTCCAACTCTCTCTCACAGGCTGTCACTCGGTCTTTCAGGGCTGCATTCTCTCTCTCCAGCTCATCCACTTTGTTATTTTGGAACTGCAGTTCAATCTTAGTGATGCTCACCTCCTTTTTCTGCTCCTCCATCTACTTCTCACTGGCTGTCACTTTGCCTGATAATTCAGCTGCTGTATTCTCGGTCTTCAGCTCCTCCATCTCCTTCTTGGTCAGCCTAAGCTCAAACTGTTGCTCGTCTGCCTGGTCAAACTGTTGCTCGTCACTGTCTCGTCACTGTCTTTGTCTGGCCTCCATGTTGCTCAGCTCTATATTCTATTCCACCACCATGTCTCTAAGTTCCTGATGCTGCAAAAAGCTGTGGGAGAACTCAACTTTTTATTTACTTGATGTTCTCTTTTTATCTCGATAAAGCCTCTACATGTTAGCCCTGGGTTTAGTGCAGTGTGAACACAGCTTTTGTGGATCAGACAAATCAACATTTTCAAAATACTGTCTTGAGTGAGGTTTATAAATCGAACACTTTTATTCTTAGGCTTATWATCTCTCTAAACTGAAAAACTAGCCGTCATGAAAAATATATTGCTGAATGTAGAAATATACTTATACTGATGATAGCAGTKTCAACTGTCTCCCCAGCCTCAATACAGTGGAACCACAGCTACACCACTTGTTCTGATTTAGTACTGCTACTAATATATTGGTCAAATCACTGTCATTCCCAACCATGCTCACTAGATGGCACCAAGAAAACAAATGTAATCAATATCAAGTGCTTGCCATTTCAAAAGCAGGATGTGTTACCGWTAAGCTGTGGGTAAAAAGCCCATAAACTTAGCAATAATTCACCATAATATTAATGTATCTTAACAGTAGGTACATTGTCTGTATTTATGTGAACTTTGTTTCATGACAGACCGGGAATGCTTCATTCTTGAAATCATAAGTCATATCCCAATGATTAAAATACAGTCAATTGTCATGGCTCCTGCAAAGGACAAATGAAGATTGTATAATGACAACAAGTATATTATCGTAAGTGACTAATTTGACCCTCAAGGAGAACTGTCACTATGAGGCTTGTACAGCATTATGTCACAGTATTTTATATGGGTGGGTCTAATCCTGAATTGGTTAAAAAYGCATTCCAGCCAGTGTCTATTCCACAAGTTACCACCGGCTAAATCTATGACATTAAAATTCCTATTTACTCTGTTCCATCTGACTACGCAATCCACTGTCTCATCAGCCCAGCCAGGCAATTTATGAACTTGATCTCCACTATAAAAAGCATCTAGACATTACCTCACATTTCTTTTAAACTAACATTTAGTTTTCAACAGTGGAGATTTGTATAAATCTTGCTGACTGTCTCTCCAACATTTGCAACATTGTTTCAATATTCAAATTCGATCTCCAGCTGTCCCGTAGTAATGAATGTGTCGGGAGTCAGGCAGGCAGACAGCTTTTCTCAGCTAGTTGAAATCATGAATCAGCATAGTTTTGTATATATCCGTAAAAGTTATCGAAAACAAGTCAAACGAAATGAAGTSCAGCTAGTTTGCTGTCTTTCCAGCTTCAGTTTGAAGTGATTGTGTTTGTTGTGTTGTTGGCAAGCTCCTCTGAACAACAGTGTCCTGACAAGAGAGAACATTTTCTATGCCAGGCAAAATTGTGCTTCAAATCAAATTTGATTTGCCGAATACAACCGGTGTAGACCTTACAGTGAAATGCTTACAAGCCCTTAACCAACAGTGCAGTTAAGAAAAAAAGTGATAAGAAAGTATTTACTAAAATAAACTGAAGTAAAAAAATTATAAAATAAAAAATTAATAGGAAAAATAGAAAATAAGAAATAATTATTGAGCAACAATAAAATAACAGTAGCAAGGCTATATACAGGGGGTACCGGTACAGAGTCAATGTGCGGGGGCACAGGTTAGTCGAGGTAATTGAGGTAATATGTACATGTATTAGCTCATTGTTTTGGATGTATCCAAATAAATGTCACTAGAAAACAGATTAAACAAAAGCAAATGCAGCTACTTTGCTATTATTCTGGCTGCATTTTTTGACGTAAGTTAGCCGTAGTTGGCTAGCTAGCAAGCAAGAGATAAAAACGTTGCCAGCCAGTATGGCTATGGAACATTTAGAACTGTCACGGCCGTCGTAGGGAGGAGACCAAGGCGCAGCGTGATAAGCATACATTCTTCTTTATTTAAAGAACGAACACTGAACAAAATGAACAAAATACAAAACGAACCGTGAAGCTAATATGGCTAGTGCAGACAGGCAACTAAACATAGAATAAGAACCACAAAACCAAAAGGGAAAATGGAACCTAAATATGATCCCCAATCAGAGACAACGATAAACAGCTGCCTCTGATTGGGAACTAATTCAGGCCACCATAGACATACATATGCCTAGACTTACAAACACCCCATGACATACAAAAAACCCTAGACAATACAAAACAAGCATACACACCCTCGTCACATGCCACCTATGACCTAACAAAATAATAAAGAAAACATAGATAACTAAGGTCAGGGCATGACAGTACCCACCCCCAAAGGTGCGGACTCCCGACCGCAAACCTGAACTTAATAGGGGGAGGGTCCGGTTGGGCATCTACCCTCGGTTTGCGTCTCTGGTTCTGGACGCCGCCCCCGTCTTTACACTGATCCCTCACCTTTGGTAAATCCGGGCCGTGGATCATCGCGCGGAGGCCCCGGACCGGAGACCTCGCTGGAGACCCCTGGCTGGGGACCGTCGCTGGTGACCCCGGGCTGGGGACCTTCGGCTGGAGACCCCGGACTGGAGATCGTCGCCTGGAGGCTCCGGACTGGGGATCATCGCTGGATGCTCCGGACTGGTGGCCGTCGTTGGAGTTCCGACTGTGGCCGTCGTTGGAGGTTCCGGACTGTGGCCCGTCGTTGGAGGTTCGGATGTGGCCCGTCGTTGGAGGTTCCGGACTGTGGCCCGTCGTTGGAGGTTCCGGACTGTGGCCGTCGTTGGAGTTCCGGATGGGTCTGTCTGCCGGAGCTTGGACTGGGTACTGTCGCCGGAAGCTCTGGACTGGGTACTGGTCGCCGGAAGCTCTGGACTGGGTACTGTCCCGGAGGCTCTGGACTGGTACTGTCCGCCGGAAGCTCGGATTGGGTACTGTCGCCGGAAAGCTCTGGACTGGGCTACTGTCGCCGGAAGCTGTGGATATGGAAGCGCACTGGAAGCCTGATGCGTGGTGCCGGAACTGGTGGTACCGGGCTGAGGCCACGTACAGGCCGTACTGGACTGTGGAAGCGCACTGGAGGCCTGATGCGTGGTGCCGGAACTGGTGGTACCGGGCTGAGGGCACGCACCTCAATGCGGGTGCGGGGAAGAGTCACAGGCCGTACTGGACTGTGGAAGCGCACTGGAGGCCTGATGCGTAGTGCCGGAACTGGTGGTACCGGGCTGAGGACACGCACCTCAGGGCGAGTGCGGGGAGCAGGAACAGGACACACTGGGCCGTGGAGACGCATTGGAGATCTGGAACGTAGAGCTGGCTCAATGCGTTCTGGCTGGATGCCCATTCTAGCCCGGCAAATGCGAGGAGCTGGAATAGATCTCACTGGGCTATGAATGCGAACTGGAGACACCGTGCGCAATTCTGCATAACACGGTGCCTGACCAGTCACACGCTCCCCACGGTAAGCACGAGGAGTTGGCTCATGTCTCCAACCTGACTCAGCCAATCTCCTCGTGTGCCCCCCCCCATTTTTTTTTATTGGGGCTGCCTCTCGTGCTTGCCTTGTTTATATTTCTCCTCATAATATCGCCGTTCCGCTTTTGCTGCCTCAATTTCTTCCTTCGGAAGGCGATACTCCCCAGCCTGCGTCCAGGGTCCTGCTCCATCCAGTATCTCCTCCCAGGTCCATTTCCCCATTAAACGCTGCTCCTCCTGTCTCTTATACACATCTAGATGTGTATAAGAGACAGACTAAGGTCAGGGCGTGACAGTACCCACCCCCAAAGGTGCGGACTCCCGACCGCAAACCTGAACTTATAGGGGAGGGTCCGGTTGGGCATCTACCCTCGGTTGCGTCTCTGGTTCTGGACGCCGCCCCCGTCTTTACACTGATCCCTCCACCTTTGGTAAATCCGGGCCGTGGATCATCGCCGGAGGCCCCGGACCGGAGACCCTCGCTGGAGACCCCTGGCTGGGGACCGTCGCTGGTGACCCCGGGCTGGGGACCTTCGCTGGAGACCCCGGACTGGAGATCGTCGCTGGAGGCTCCGGACTGGGGATCATCGCTGGATGCTCCGGACTGTGGCCCGTCGTTGGAGGTTCCGGACTGTGGCCCGTCGTTGGAGG
>NC_036866.1:14604901-14648488 GCF_002910315.2 Salvelinus sp. IW2-2015
TATCGCCGTTCCGCTTTTGCTGCCTCAATTTCTTCCTTCGGAAGGCGATACTCCCCAGCCTGCGTCCAGGGTCCTGCTCCATCCAGTATCTCCTCCCAGGTCCATTTCCCCATTAAACGCTGCTCCTCCTTTTCACGCTGCTATGTCCTTTTGTGGTGGGTTCTTCTGTCACGGACATCAAAAGGGAGGAGACCAAGGTGATAAGCATACATTCTTCTTTATTTAAAGAACAAACACTGAACAAAACGGACAAAATAACGAAACAAACCGTGAAGCTAATATGGCTAGTGCAGACAGGCAAATAAACATAGAATAAGAACCCACAAAACCAAAAGGGAAATTGGCAACCTAAATATGATCCCCAATCAGAGACAACGATAAACAGATGCCTCTGATTGGGAACCAATTCAGGCCACCATAGACATACATATGCCTARACTTACAAACACCCATAGACATACAAAAAACACTAGACAATACAAAACAAGCATACCCACCCTCGTCACACCCTGACCTAACCAAAATAATAAAGAAAACATAGATAACTAAGGTCAGGGCGGACAAGAACGAACGACTGGGTAGCGTCCATAGATACAGAAGAAAAATTCTGAACGACTCGGTCGCGCCTCTGGCAACCGAACCRACTATATCTTGTGGAAGGATTAAATTGTATGAATAAATTAATCAAAATAATGTTTTTAATGAAAATATGTCAATCATTATTTGAGTATGTTGGTATCCCATTGTATAAAAGGGATAATGCCCTCGAAGCCGGTGTTTGGAGGATATATTGGCACAGTTTGCCAGCCCTCGACTTTCTTCTCGGTCCTAACAACACCCGTGCCAATATATCCTCCAAACACCGGCTTCTCTGGCGTTATCACTTAAATATCTCAGAGGGACTGAGAGGAGCTCTGGGGACAGAGAATAGCCATTTTCTCCAGCTAGTTTCCAATTTGACACAAATACCCTGAGGTAGCTACCAACACTGACTATGACTGCTTAATGCTGTAGCCTCTTTGATATTAGTATTGCTAGTTGCCAACATTATAGCGAGGGGGTGAATTCCCAAGAGCATGGTTAGGCTATGTATGCATCCTCCATCTGTCTACTTGGGAGAATATCGTGTTTGAATGACTTTTTTTTCCTGATGGCACTTTAGGAAATTATGACTTGTGGGCAATACAAAGTAATTACATTTCTTGTGCCTCGGCCCAGATGAGATTCAGCATTAATAATGAATTGAGAGTTGGAGGCTCTCTCTCTCATACAGCAGATGTGCTTCCTTGAAACAGTAGTTGTACAGGAAACAACAAATTGGTTTTATTGACAATGGCTGCCCAGGGCTATCAGGGATAGATTGAAGAGTAGATATATCCTTTGAAGATACACAACAAGAAGTTGGGGTTAGTAGAATATTTGTCATAGCTTCACAACAGAGCTTAGAATATAATTATTGAGTGATATTTTTTACAACCAGGAAATGATGGATGCTTGATGAATGATGCTTAACATCTTATTAAACTATGATATAACCTAAAATTGCAATTGCACTAAACAAAATTGTTTGTTATTAAATAATAATTTCCCCGCAAGAAAGAGAAGAGCTGGATCAAGTTTTAATTTTCAAAGTTTATTTGTCACGTGCACAGGATACAGCAGGTGTAAAACAGTACAGTGACATGGTCACTTGCAAGCTCTTTCCCAACAGTATTTTTTTCAGAGTTCTATATGCTCAAGTTAGTGTTGATATTTAACTCTGCATCATTGTGTTTCACTCTGTGCAGTATTATTGAAAAAATTACTGTTATTTTTTAACTCTGCAGTGTTGTTCAGTATTTTAGAGTTAGTTATTAGAGTAATGTTAACTCTCAAAATATAATCACAAGAGTGAATTCAACTGCTATGGCGTCAAACAACACTATTTGTGGGTTTACATGGTTCGATATGAGGTGTAAAGTCTCATTTAAATATATCTTCCTGTGTCATATTATGGTGTCTTGCAATGTGACATCCAATCTCTATTAGTATCCATTTAAGAGGGAGGATGTCCAGCAATTTTACATCACCCACAATTTACATTCACAATGTATATCAGTGCAGAGACCAGATTACTATTGTTAGAGACTACCTATATCATGTCAACTGGAACAGCCTTCTCAGTAACGGTTGCAATAAATCCAACCAAATACAGATTAGATTCGTTTAGAAAAATGTATGCTACATATCAATGTGTCGCATCAGATTCAAAAAAATCTATGTAAATGTGAAAACACCCCTCCCACATCTGTGGATACGCCATAGTTTTAACTCCCTGTCACTGTTTACTCTTATGGAGTTAAAAGTACTCATTCCCAATCAACAATAACTCCAGGTAGCGTATAACTCTGTTGAGCGTTAAGATAACTCCAGTAATTTTAACTGTAATTTGTTCAAATCTGTGATTTCAACTGTCCTTAATTTACTGTGTGGCTGTTGAAAAAAGAAAAAAGCAAGAGATAAAAACRTTGCCAGTCAGTATGGCAATGGAACATTTAGAACGAACGACTGGGTAGCGTCCATAGATACATATCAAAAAGACTGAACGACTCGGTCGCGCCTCTGGCAACCGAACCGATAGAACGAACGACCAGCCRGCTTGGGTAGCAACCCTAGAATTGTGTCGGGACTGTATCTTKTGGAATAATTCAATTGTATGAATACATTTATCAAAATTATGTTTTTAATGAAAATATGTCAATCATTATTTGAGTATGTCGTTAACCCATTATRTAAAAGGGATAATGCTCTCGAAGCCGGTGTTTGGAGGATATATTGGCACAGTTTGCCGGCCCTCGACTTTCTTCTCGGGCCTAACAACACCCGTGCCAATATATTTGGTTGAGGTCGGGAGATTGTGGAGGCCAGGTCATCTGATGCAGCACTCCATCACTCCCCTTCTTGGTAAAATAGCCCTTACACAGCCTGGAGGTGTGTTTTCGGTCATTGTCCTGTTGAAAAACAAATGACAGTCCCACTAAGCCCAAACCAGATGGGATGGCGTATTGCTGCTGAATGCTGTGGTAGCCATGCTGGTTAAGTGGGCCTTGAATTCTAAATTAATCACAGACAGTGTCACCAGCAAACCCCCACACCACCATAACACCTCCCCATCTATGCTTCACTGTGGGAAATGCAGAGATCATCCATTCACCCACACGTGTCTCACAAAGACACAGCGGTTCAAATTTGGACTCCAGACCAAAGGACAAATTTCCACGGGTCTAAGGTCCATTGCTCGTGTTTCTTGGCCCAAGCAAAGTCTCTTCTTCTTATTGGTGTCCCTTAGTAGTGGTTTCTTTTCGGCAATTCGACCATGAAGGCTTGATTCACATCATCTCCTCTGAACAATTGATGTTGAGATGTGTCTGAGATGTGTCTGAGATGAGGCTGGTAACTCTAATGAACTTATCCTCTGCAGCAGAGGTTACGCTGGGTCTTCATTTTCTGTGGCGGTCCTTATGAGAGCCAGTTTCATCATAGTGCTTGATGGTTTTTGCGACTGCACTTGAAGAACCTTTCAAAGTTCTTGACATTTTCCRTATTGAATGACCTTCATGTCTTAAAGTAATGATGGACTGTCATTTCTCTTTGCTTATTTGAGCTGTTCTTGACATAATATGGACTTGGTCTTTTACCAAATAGGGCTATCTTCTGTTACCACCCTTACCTTGTCACAACACAACTGATTGACTCAAACACATGAAGAAGGAAATAAATTCCACAAATTAATATTTAACCAGGCACACCTGTTAATTGAAATGCATTCCAGGTGACTACCTCATGAAGCTGGTTGAGAGAATGCCAAGAKTGTGCAAAGCTGTCATCAAGGAAAAGGGTTGCTACTTTGAAGAATCTCAAGTAAAAAATATATTTTGATTTGTTTAACACTTTTTTGGTAAAGCTGTAACGTAACAAAATTTGGAAAAATTCAAGGGGTCTGAATACTTTCTCTCTGTACTTTGCTCCATTCATCTTTGCCTCGATCCTGACTAGTCTCCCAGTCCCTACCGCTGAAAAATATCCACACAGCATGATGCTGCCACCACCCGGCTTCACCGTAGGGATGGTGCCAGGTTTCCTCCAGACGTGACACTTGGCATTCAGGCCAAACAGTTCAATCTTGGTTTCATCAGACCAGAGAATCTTGTTTCTCATGGTCTGAGTTTCCTTCAGGTACCTTTTGGCAAACTCCAAGCGGGCTGTCATGTGCCTCTTACTGAGGAGTGGCTTCCATCTGGCCACTCTACCATAAAGGCCTGATTGGTGGAGTGCTGCAGAGATGGTTGTCTTTCTGGAACGTTCTCCCATCTTCACAGAGGAACTCTGGAGCTCTGTCAGAGCGACCATCGGGTTCTTGGTCACCTCCCTGACCAAGGCACTGCTCCCCCGATTGCTCAGTTTGGCCGGCCGGCTGGCTCTAGGAAGATTCTTGGTGGTTCCAAACTTCTTCCATTGAAGAAGGATGGAGGCCACTTTGTTCTTGGTGATGGAGACAACTTTGTTCTTGGGGACCTTCAATTTTGCAGACATTTTATGGTACCCTTCCCCAGATCTGTTTCTCGACACAATCTTGTCTCGGAGCTCTACAGACAATTCCTTTGACCTCATGGCTTGGTTTTTGTTCTGACATGCACTGTCAACTGTGGGACCTTAAAATGACAGGTGTGTGCCTTTCCTAATCATGTCCAATCAATTGAATTTACCACAGGTCGATTCCAATCAAGTTGTAGAAATATGTCAAGGATGATCAATGGAAACATGATGCACCTGAGCTCAATTTCGAGTCTCATAGCAAAGTGTCTGAAATAATAAATTTTATACATTTTGGAATAAAGCTGTAAAGTAACAAAATGTGGAAAATGTCAAGGGTTCTGAATACTTTCCCGAATGCACTGTATGTGTGTATGTTCTCTATATATGTGTATATACACGACTGTTCAAAAGTTTGGGGTCGCTTAGAAACGTTCTTGTTTTTGAAAGAAAAGCTCATTTGTTGTCCATTAAAACAACATCAAATTGATCAGAAATACAGTGTAGACATTGTTAATGTTGTAAATGACTATTGTAGCTGGAAACGGCTGATTTTAATGGAATATCTACAAAGGCGTACAGAGGCCCATTATCAGCAACCATCACGCCTGTCTTCCAATTGCACGTTGTGTTAGCTAATCCAAGTTTAAAAGRCTAATTGATCATTAGAAAAGGCTATTCCATGTGAGAAATTGCAAAGAAACTGAAGATCTGGTACAACATTGTGTACTACTCCCTTCACAGAATAGCGCAAACTGGCTCTAACCAGAATATAAAGAGGAGGGGGAGGCCCCGGTGACCAACTGAGCAAGAGGACAAGTACATTAGAGTGTCTAGTTTGAGACAGACGCCTCACAAGTCCTCAACTGGCAGCTTCATTAAATAGTACCCGCAAAACACCAGTCTCACCGTTAACAGTGAAGAGGTGACTCCAGGATGCTGGCCTTCTAGGCAGAGTTGCAAAGAAAAAGCCATATTACTGGCCAATAAAAAGAAAAGATGAAGATGGGCAAAAGATCACAGACACTGGACAGAGGAACTCTACCTAGAAGGCCAGCATCCCGGAGTCGCCTCTTCCTTGTTGACAGTAGAGAAAGTTGGACCTGTAGCTAACTCTAGGGCTGGGTATGTTCCTAGCGGTTTGAACGTTCTGCAAACACTAGGTGGAAGATGGTGGACAAGAAAAAAAGAAGGAAAGTGGAAGATAGTTTGAGTAAATATGGAGTGTGGGATTGCACAAGCCTTTTGGAAAATCTAATGAAGGAGAAGATGGCGGACAAGGTAAAAAAGGAGAAGTGAGTTTTGAGTGAATATGGAATGGAGGATCACACAGAATGTTTGGAAGAGCTAGAGAAGGAACTTAAATGTGATGAGTGTGAGGATGGATTAAATGCGGTGGCAGGTGCAGTGATGACCACCTAGAAGGAGCTAAGTGTATAGAGAAGTGATGTGGTGAGGAAGGTTTGTGTCAAGTACAAAAAGAGGGATATGTGCTCCAGTAGCTCAGAGATTGAACCTGACGAGAGTAAGGAAGAAGTACCTGCGTTGAGGACCACCGTGTTCAAGCCTCATCCCAATGATAAGAAGGATTCTGGCCCAGTGCGGGTGAGCTTTAGGGAGAGAATGGATCCTTGTATTCTGGCCCAGTGCGGGTGAGCTTTAGGGAGAGAATGGATCCTTGTATTCTGGCCCAGTGCGGGTGAGCTTTAGGGAGAGAATGGATCCTTGTATTCTGGCTGATCCATATGTGATGTCAGGTTGAGTGGAGAAGAGTTTGGGAACTTTTGAGTTGTTTAAAGTAACGCGAAGTGGACTTGTGGTGATTTATTCTTTCTTCCATCCAGAGTGCTCCGAACCACAGGACTAGGGACAAGAATTTACTTGCTTTGCTCTCCAGAGAAGGGTGCCTTTGAAAGGAGTGATAACAGGACTGGCATTAAATGTTGAGGAGGATCAGCTGAAATGGAAGATTCCTGGTGTCTGTGATGCCCGCCGTTTGGTGCGACGCAGACCTGATGTAGAGCGTGGTGAAACKGAGAAGATATTGTCTGTCTTGCTGAGTTTTGATGCAGAGTGTTTGCCCGACAAGGTCAAGTTAGGCTTTGCCAGTTATGCCGTGAGAGCTTTGTTCCAATAATACTACAGTATTTTAGATGCCAAGCTTATGGTCATGTTGCAGCAGTGTGTAGGAGGGGGATTCGTAGATGTGAGAAGTGTACAGTAGGGAATAAGACAAAGGAATGTGTAGTATTGGTGGAGAAAGTTGTGTGTTAGCTGTGGGAGTGCCCATGGGGCTGGAGATCGGAGGTGTCCGATGAGAGAAAGGCAGGTTGTGGTTACCAGGGTCAGAGTAGTACAGAAAGGGTTGTATGCTGAAGGAGTGAAGAGAGTGGTAGAGAAAGATGGGGTGAGGGATCCTGAGAGGATTCCTGTGAGTAGGCAGAGGGATGGGAATAATATGTGTTTCAGCAAGGTGGGTGTCTTAGCATTCATAGTCATGGTTGTCAATTTAATGCAGAAATGGAATGTAAGTCACAGAAAACAGAGGTTGCGGTGGTAGCTGCAGAGAGTACTTGGGGTTGCGAGGTTTTACTGCAGAACAGTTGCAGGGGGTGTTGAGGGGTAGTGTTCTGTCCTCCCAGACCATTGGCCTAGAGTAGGATTAGACAGAGTTAAATAGTGGAGTGGGTGTTGGGTTTTTTAGTGAGAGCTATTAGTTGGAAGGTTCATTTTCCTTTACCATTTTTTCTATTTTCTATTACTGGAATTGAATGTAGGTAGGCCGTGACTGGCCTCACACTCCAGTACAGTAGGTGACGGTGAATGCACCTAAAATTAGGATGCGATCCGCAAACCAGATCATAAAGAAAGACAAATAGAATATGTATGTGTGCTATTTTTTTTATTTTACTAGTCAAGTCAGTTAAGAACAAATTCTTATTTTCAAAGACGGCCTAAAAACAGTGGGTTAACTGCCTTGTTCAGGGGCAGAACGACAGATTTTTACCTCGTCAACTCTGGGATTCAATCTTGCAAACTTTCGGTTACTAGTCCAACACTCTAACCACTAGGCTACCTGCCGCCCCATGTGTGCCATTCAGAGGGTGACTGGRCAATACTACAATACTGCCTTTGAATGGGGTATGGTAGTACTATAGGTGCCATGCACACTGGTTTGAGTGTCTCAAGAACTGCAACACTGCTGGATTTTTCATGTATCAACAATGGTCCACCACCCAATGGACATCCAGACAATTTGACACAACTATGGGAAGCATTGAAGTCAACATGGGCCAGCATCCCTGTGGAACGCTTTCATCACCTTATAGAGTCCATGCCCCGACGAATTGAGGCTGTTCTGAGGGCAAAATTGGATGCAACTCAATATTAGGAAGGTGCTCCTAATGTTTTGTACGCTTTAATGCGCGTTTTGGATTAAGGCCAGTTCAAGTCATTTTCAGCCGAAGACCACAAGGGGGCTTATTGGTCCTATTTCATTGGCTATATTCTCCTTTCCTTCCCACCCTGAAAGCGGGTACCCTCGCTCTCCTCCGCCGCGCTCGTGCAGACTGCTGAACAGAGCGTCTCCGGGACTGGTGAAACATGTTTTGTTACAACCTCTAGGCTATTGCCTACCCACTTGTGTTGCCGACGGACACAGACCTGTAACGGAGTTTGTACTGAATGGAATAATATCTCTGGCGTCAAAGTTCTGAATCTGATACGGTTTTCAGAAGTGTGGGATTTGTAACACTGCGCTGGTGTGACATCGTTCGCATGTAAACCGATTGAGCAGGATTGACTCTTGGAAGTGGACAAAAGATGGACTACTGTTAATTTTGATTCACAATGGGATTAAAACTATTTATTTTCCTCGGTTTATTCTGCGTCACCTCAGGTAGGACACACATAATGTCTTGTAGATAAAAATGTAAATTACTTGAGACACCCATTTTACAACAAAGTATGGTATAGGCTTTCATAAAAGGTATTGTTATTGTTTAGTGTTTATCCTATCAATTTTCACCTATTATTCCAAATTGCCGGTTTAAATATCAGCTGGAATTCTGTACACTTTGATGCGCATCTATCTAGCACCTTATAACGGTTCGGAAACGGGTCACTGAATTGATGCTATGAATTGTGTCCATGCGTACTGTGTTTGTTTCTGTCACTTAAGTTTTAGGTTTCGGGGTTGATCCTGCTCTATGCATCAATGTTTTCGATGAATTGACGCTTGGAGAGGGTTTTGATGGAGTTACTCAAGTCCAGGGCTTCCACAGCGAGTCTCGGGCGTTCCACTTTCAAGGTAAGATGCTCCCATAAAGAAACCTAATAGGCTATGCTATGTGGTATGTTGAAGGCGAGAGGGCAACAATGGTTAGTTGCAGTTTTTTCCTCATCAGAATGAGACAACAAAACAGCAGGGTCCATGAGTTCAAAAACTCATGGCAAGGGAAAAAACGTGTTTCTTTCCATATAATATTAGATTGACTGTCATGCATGGTGAATGGGTGTTGATGCTTTTGGAAGCTCTCACATAAAAGGAAAACCTTCCATTTATACATATTGTCCACAATACAACCTGTTTGTTTGCACAACCATTTATTTTGACATACTTATCCTAGTGTTGTCATTTTCTCTCTGAATGAGGCCAGGGGCCCTGGGATGCCACCTGCCCAAAGCAAAGAACAGTGTTCCCATAAGAGAGAGGGAAACGCACATGCAAAGAATTATGGAAAGACTGGGCATAATGAGAAGTCAGCAACAAAACCCCAGGCTCATGGCGATGTCTGGAGTGTGGTTGATGTTGAATGAGCCACTCTACAGGCCCCAGCCAGAATGGACCTTTAATGACCCCCCTGTGTCTGAGGTCTATGGGTTGTCTAGCCTGAACCTGTTGTTGGCGATTCCTACAGAGGACCAGTATGAAAATGTATGCACCCACTACTGTAAATCGCTCTGGATGAGAGAGTGTAGTAAAATGTAATTCTATGCTCCAGTTGTACATCCTACTGCTCTGCCCTCGGACAAGCACCTCTCAGAATATCACTAAATGATACATAGTGTTTCCATGGATAAATTCTCTGGAGAAGAATTTCAACCTGGACAAATTGGCACCTGATGCAGTAAGCATCCAGATCAATGTATACAAAATAATGAGTTATGGCTTCAAAAGGAACATTTTCCATCTTGTAGCACATCATCCTGTATAAAAGTAAATAACATTGTTATAGGAATAACTCATTTCCAAATCCTTCTACGTGTACCTCGTATCTTCTCCTGCCTATCCTCACATATACTTCTCTGTAGCGACGCCAGCACAGTTACTGTATGTATAGTGCAGCTGGAGCCCCTCTTCCTCTTTGAAGATAGGGGGACATGATGTCCCGTCCTCTACTCCAACGCTTATGCATTCCACCTAGGCGGGGTTCCACCCGCCCTCTCTCCTTCAGTTTGCTATTAATGTCACAAAATGGAAACATGACTCAGACATCCCCGTACATTCTTCAGCGTTGCCCCTTATTTCATTTAGGATGTCTCTGTTAAGTAAGTAATGCTGGGTGGAGGCGCGGAGCGGCAGTCAAACCTGCTGGCCTCTGTGTAGTGTAGTCACTGAGCAGGCTGTCTAGAGCGAGGGGAGCTGTCTGAGTCAGGAGAACATTCCCTAAATGTCAAACAGAAATTACCCTAAACGTGGTTGCCATGTTCTCAGAACATAAGATATTATTGTTCTAGACACATTTCAAGGGAATGTTGCAAGAACATTTCTGTGTATCAGTTGTCAGAACGTCACCTGATGGTCCCAAAGAAACATTCTCCCCAAAATGTTTTGTTTCGTTAGACATAGTTACTGTTGCCGAGCCCATCAAGGACCTGATTAATTTACCGCTGATCTATTCACAGCTCGTTGTCAGTTGGCAATGTTAGGGACACACATGGTGCTTTTAACAGTGCGTTTTATTGACATACATAATTACATTGCTCATGTTCATTTAAAGCATTCCAATCTTTCTGCTACGCCACCATGTCTGTCAGTTATCAGTTATGAGTTAATCGGACTATTTTCTCATTGATTTGATTTTCTTATTTCAGCTATTTTAGTGTTGGTGGGGCCTTTTACCCTGTTTTAATGTTACTCCTGATTCACTATGATCAATAAAATAGTTTTTTATTGTGTATACTTTTAAACAGAGCTGAGATTTACTTCAAAGTGTGTTTGAAGAAGATGACGGAGAGATGCTCAGCTATATATAATTAATAAATACTCATAAATTATGAAAGGTAGTGGAAATGTCATTTGTGCTCAAGGGGTAAACTTACAGATTYACTTCTTTCAATGATAAACTGATTTAAATTAGATCAGTTAGGGGTGTTGTATATGTTACCAAATAATGACATTAACATACATTGCTTAGAAAGTGAGAGTAGTGTGACACCCCATGCGGGTCTCAAACCCAGGCCACCAGCACCAATGAAGAACACCCTAGCCACTCTCCCAATAAGGGATGTCCCTAGAGGTTACAGTATGTGCTTATTGGGCCAAAATAGTTAGGTCCTGTCCTGAAGCCAACCCTAATTCCTTCTCCCTAGACACCTGTGTAGATCTGAAACTGGGTAGATATAAGCAATAGGGCAAATTAACTTTGAAGTAAATCTCAGCTCTGTTAAAAGTACACAAGAAAAACTATTTTATTGATCATAATGATTCAGGAGTAACATTAAAACAGGGTTATGCCCCACTAACATTATACAACTATACAAAAAGCCCTAAAATTGCTGAAATAAGTCAATCAAATCAATGATGAGAAACTGCTCATTAACTGATACAGACATGGTGGCGTAGCAGGATGATCAAAATGCAGTGAAGCTAAAGGTTGAGAGTTCAAATCCCAGGGCTGGATATTTTGAATAATAATTACTGTACTAATGAAGATGCACAATATAATAATTGATGTCAAATGTAAGTTGAAAACACTGTTAAAAGCGTTGTTTGAGTGTACCTAAACTTGCCAACAAACAAAGAGCTGTTGTTCACCAATCAGCCTTGATGGGCTTGGCCACAGTAACAAGGGGTGATGTGTAATGATGAAACAAACATCTTTGGTGACCATCAGGCAACATCCTGAACACTGATACACAGGAATGTTCTTGCAACATTCCCATGAAACGTGTCTAGAACATTAATATTGAATATTCTGAGAACATGGTAACTAATTCCAGGTAAGTTATGTTTGACATTAAGGGAATGGTCTCTGGGAAACAGTCCTTGCATGTCACTGGAACATTCCTATGAAAACGTTAGGTAATGACCTAATGAGGCTCTTAAGAGAACGTTCTCTAAAGTTGTTTCATTCTTAAAGTTGTGTGAACGTTTGTTGTTAGCTGGGTGCCTGATTGCCCATGGGGATGGCTGGTATCTCTAGGAGGGGGGAGAAGAAGGATATGTGTGTGTGCACTGGCTTGCATGAACTATGTGTGTGTGTGTGTTTGTGAGAGAGCTGGGAAGGTGGGGATTACATTTTAGAACTTCTCACCTGCTGCAGATTGCCTTTGAAATTACCTGTCAGCCGTACAGTGAGTGGCAGTACTATAGATATACAGAGGTAGGCCTCGGACTGATATGATAAAGCTGGAGGAAGGAATGTCCCTGTGCTACATATGAAGCAGACTGCCACAACCAGAGCACTGAACTAGGATCAGACTCTGTCCTAACTGATCCTGGAAGAGGAGCCTACAATGGTCACGACAGCAAGCAGCCAATGAGCAGTATCCTATCTACACAGCTGCATGCATGTGAGCCCAGAGACCCACGTGCTGATTTTATATCATCACCAGTGTCAGAAAGGCATTCGTTCTTGTTGAGTGTTTGAGCACTGAGCAGCACTGCCGGTGAAGTGTTTCTGTGTATCTGGTGGTGGTTATGCTCCTAACTGAAACTGCCCTGGAGGGTAGCGGGATGGAAGAGACTCATTTGTTATACAGCAGCGCTCCCTGTGTGTGTGTCAACTAAATAGGAGGCAGCTAATGGGCTAACCTCTGGGGCTACAGCCACCAATGCCAGCTACCAAAGCTATTCTGGCAAAAACACTGCATTCCTTTCTGACTGATTCTGTGGTTGGACTTGTAACAGTAACTTGGAATCCAGGTGTCCAGGTGCCCTCTTAGTCCAACCAGATCCTTTATTCCAGAATTGCTTATGGTGGTTGAGTGATATTTGTGTCAGCTCCGGGCCACTATAAATAGAGTGTTTACACTTAACCTTTTATTTAACTAGGAAAGTCAGTTAAGAGCAAATTCTTATTTACAATGACAGCCTAGGAACAGTGGGTTAACTGCCTTGTTCAGAGGCAGAACAACATATTTTTACCTTGTCAGCTCAGTGATTCAATCTAGCAACCTTTCGGTTACTGGCCCAACCTTCTAGGCTACCTGCCGCCACCATAGATATAGGACTATTGGCTGACACAAGCTCAAAGACTCTGAATGTCAGACAGCCAGTGGCTGACGGTCAGTGCAGAGTCGATCAGAGAATTTGGGAGAAAGTGCTGCCCCAGCAGTCCTGGAGGTGCCCTTGGCTCGGTTTAGTATTTGTTCCAGTAGAGTGGACACACAGTGGAGCGAGAGACCATCCTCCGAATGCAGATTTCTTGAGTCAGCCGGAGCCGGGGCTGGTATTGGAATGTTCAGGGTGTAGGCTAGCCAAAAGGGGGCTACGTGAGGGTTTTGAGTTGCTGTTGAGTTTATTATTAATGTAATCCCCCTAGAGAGATGTTCTCAAGCCCAACCCTCCCACGCAGATGCCTCAGCCTCAGCACCGATGTTTAAAGCAGAGTGTTTTGAAAAAACGCTATGTCATTTTCTAACTGGCAGTGTTACGCAATGTTGAGTGAGTCATGAATATTTTTATCGTCTACCTGTGGTAGAGCTCTGCTACCCGAGCCAAGCCTGATGGGCCCCAACATTATACACTGGGTAGGGCCTGTTTTCTTCCATCAATAACAAGGGTATAGGTACGGCTCGGGCATCATTAAATTGATCTCTAACATTTTGAAGCTGAGCCAGTACAGTCATATCTTACTAAGATCAAAACATGCTGTCAGAAGTGCTTCAACCTCGTCAAATATAAGACAGGAGAGATTATTTCACAGAAAATAATAATGTTCCTTGAGTTTTGTCTGGGTTTAGAGTGACAAAAAGTAGTTAACAGCTCACTGCTCCGTCTCGTCATTGAGCAGAGAGGCCCAAGCGGAGCTGTTGCTATGGTTACTCACAGACTCAGAGCCGCCATGAGCAGAATGCATGCAGAGCGAGCCTCCTGTGCACAGGGAGCCAGTGACCAACAGAGAGGAGCGGCTAATGGATTTACGGTCATGACTAGAAGGAATCCAGCTTTTGTCAAATTACCTTCAGATTTGACTTTTCGTAGCAGGTTAGGAGAATTAACGTAGCAGGTTACGTGAATTAGGTTAAGGTTAGGAAAAGGCTTAGGGTTTTTATTGGCTAAACAATTTAACTTTTGACGATAATTTTACAAAAGCTGGATCCCTGCTAGCCATGATTTGTATTTACTAACTGAGGAAGTTATTTCTGATTTTAGGCAGGGCTGGACTTTAAATTTGGCAGAAGCAATCGGGYCTGGGTAGGGTMGGGCCTGAATGTCGCAGGCATGGGTAGGGGTCGGGCTAAAAATGAATGCCCATGCAAAGTTCTAATCTGTGGTATATTATTTGTTCTCTAATATGGCCGTTTTTGATTTTTTTMATGTTTGGACTGACTRGTCCCACTTGGTCATTCTGTGCCAAGGATATTTATGCAACTCACAATAATAGCATTTCATAATAAACAAATTCAAATACCCTGGGTTAAATAATCTATGGGTCTATTTCAATACCTCAGGTAAAATCACGTTCTCCCTTCTATAGTATCAATTATCACCAGTACAGTTCAATTCAGAAAATTACATTCAAATACAGATACAGTATTTCAGTCTTACCACATAACATGGGGTGATCCGTTACTGTTCAATTGAATGTTAGAATGGGCTAAACGAGTGACTTAAGTGAATTTGACTGTGGTATGATCGTCGTGCCAGGCACGCCAGATCCGGTATTTCAGAAACAGCTGCCTTCCTGGGCTTTTCACACACACAACAGTGTCAAGGGTTTACATAGAATTGGGCGACAAACAAAAAAATATCTAGTCACCGGCAGTCCTGTGGGCGAAAACAGTTAGTTGATGAGAGCGGTTCGAAGGAGACAAACACAGTAGAGCTGTGGAGAATAGTGTACTTCAAGAAAAGGTCCTCTTGAAAAGATGTCTTCAGATGTTTTCTTTCTTTTGCATGCAATGGAAGATGTCGTTCTCCCTGGGTAGGCTCGCCATCCAAGAAGACTCAAACTCCATCAAAAAACCTGACCTGCGTGTTGAATAAGCAGGCCAAAACTTACAATCATGCATACTATGGATTAATAAACTGTACTTGGCTCCAAAAGGGGGCTTCGCCCCATACCGCATTGGTAATAAAACATAATTTGTTCGACCGCAACTTCTGGGGTAGCTAGCTTTAGCTTGGTACCTAGCTAGCACCAATACAACCAGCCTGAAAACAATGACCAGTAGAAACTGCAGTCATTTTCATTATTCTTAGCAATGATTTAGGAATTATTTTGAGTAATTATTAGCTAGGTTGCCACTTGTTGTTCGCCTATTGAAATTGAACTTCAGTTCATGAAAATAAATAGCTATTAACCCTGTTTCCCAAAGCTAACATTATAAGCAGCCAGCTAGCTTCATCTGGCTAGTGATGCTCGACCGTACCGGGTTTTGTGTTGTGAAGCTAGCCACAATAAGGATTAGGCACAATAGTGGAATTTGTGGTTTGCCTTCAAATAAAAGTATGTCATTGACAGTGATGCAAATTAATAGAAATTGTAGAATTATGCCATACTTKTATTTTTAAGGCTAAGCGCAAAGTCCACTATTGTGGCTAATCCTTATTGTGGCTAGCTTCACATAGATGGGTTCGACCACCATTAATCAAATGAGAACTGTTTTATAAATTAGGGTTATTTTAGATGATGACACCTAGCTATATAGTTAGCTAGCTACCTAACTATATAGCTACTGAAAAAGATTGGCGTTTTGCTATGTTTTTGGGGAAGAACATTGTTTGCATCCATGAGCTAGCTAGCTTTTTTTATGACCAGCACTCTAGGTGAGCGAGACAACTTTACCACCATCATAGCATACGTATCGATGAATCGTTGTGACATAGTAAATACGAGTGATAGTGTAATCAATGTGTAATAACTACAGTTGAAGTCAGAAGTTTACATACACTTAGGTTGGAGTTATTAAAACTCGTTTTTAAACCACTCCACAAATTTCTTGTTAACAAACTATAGTTTTGGCAAGTCGGTTAGGACATCTACTTTGTGCATGACACAAGTAATTTTTCCAAAAATTGTTTACAGACAGATTATTTCACTTATAATTCACTGTATCATAATTCCAGTGGGTCAGAAGTTTACATACACTAAGTTGACTGTGCCAGCTTGGAAAATTCCAGAAAATGATGTCATGGCTTTAGAAGCTTCTGATAGGCTAATTGGCATCATTTGAGTCAATTGGGGTGTACCTGTGGATGTATTTCAAGGCCTACCTTCAAACGCAGTGCTTCTTTGCTTGACATCATGGGAAAATCAAAAGAAATCAGCCAAGACCTCAGAAAAAAATTGTAGACCTCCACAAGTCTGGGTCATCCTTGGGAGCAATTTCCAAATGCCTGAAGGTACCACGTTCATTTGTATAAACAATAGTACGCAAGTATAAACACCATGGGACCATGCAGCCGTCATACCGCTCAGGAAGGAGACGCGTTCTGTCTCCTAGAGATGAACGAACTTTGGTGCGAAAACTGCAAATCAATCCCAGAACAACAGCAAAGGACCTTGTGAAGATGCTGGAGGGAACAGGTACAAAAGTATCTATATCCACAGTAAAACGAGTCCTATATCGACATAACCTGAAAGGCATAAAAAAAACTGACTACGGTTTGCCACTGCACATGGGGACAAAGATCATACTTTTTGGAGAAATGTGCTCTGGTCTGATGAAACAAAAATAGAATTGTTTGGGCATAATGACAATCGTTATGTTTGGAGGAAAAAGGGGGAGGCTTGCAAGCCGAAGAACACCATCCCGACCGTGAAGCACGGGGGTGGCAGCATCATGTTGTGGCGGTGCTTTGCTGAAGGAGGGACTGGTGCACTTCACAAAATAGATGGCATCATGAGGATGGAAAATTATGTGGATATATTGAAGCAACATCTCAAGACATCAGTCAGGAAGTTAAAGCTTGGTCACAAATGTTTCTTCCAAATGAACAATGAACCCAAGCATATTTCCAAAGTTGTGGCAAAATGGCTTAAGGACAACAAAGTCAAGGTATTGGAGTGGCCATCACAAAGCCCTGACCTCAATCCCATAGAAAATTTGTGGGCAGAACTGAAAAAGCGTGTGTGAGCAAGGAGGCCTACAAACCTGACTCAGTTACACCAGCTCTGTCAGGAGGAATGGGCCAAAATTCACCCAACTTATTGTGGGAAGCGTGKGGAAGGCTACCCGAAACGGTTGACTCAAGTTAAAAAATGTACTGGCAATGCTACCAAGTACTAATTGAGTGTATGTAAACTTCTGACCCACTGGGAATGTGAYGAAAGTAATAAAAGCTGAAATAAATAATTCTCTCTACTATTACTCTGACATTTCAAAGTCTTTAAATAAAGTGGTGATCCTAACTGACCTAAGACAGGGAATTTTTACTACGATTAAATGTCAGGAATTGTGAAAAACTGGAGTTTTTATGTATTTGGCTAAGGTGTATGTAAACTTCCGACTTCAACTGTATATATGTATTCTATTCTACTGTATTTTAGTCAATGCTACTCCGACATTGTTCAACCTAATATTTATATATTTCTTAATTCAATTATTTTACTTTTTGATCTGTGTATATTGTTGTGAATTGTTAGATACTACTGCGCTGCTGGAGCTAGGGACGCAAGCATTTCGCTACACCCGCAATAACATCTGCTAAAAATGTGTATGTGACCAATATAATTTCATTTGATTTACTCTTCGAGCTCCTTCCTGCGATCAGAGACTGATCTACCTTGCAGCTGCTCGTATGCATTAAAGATTTTTTCTATGATACAATTAAATTGTCTCAGCCTTAATCTTTGGATCTAGTTTTCCACAATAATAACAAGGATATATGTACAAATAGAATAAACTGCTATTAAAATGTCTTCTCTATGGTTACACAACATGTGCGTCTCAAAAGTTACCGTGAAATGGCATCTGACATTAGCTAGTGCTATGTACGTTTCAATGTGTCACTCAACTAACAAATAACTTTGAACAAAGTACCAATAAGTTGACTTTTCTACAATATATTACTGACACCAAATGCATCCGTTTGATATATTGTTCACTTGGGAAAATTATAATTACTGCTACAAAAGTTTGCTTAGCAATTAGCATAAGTTACACCATTTACATTCACTAACATATAGAAAAGTTAGCATTGGCCCGCTAACGTGGCGCTAATACAATAGCTTCATTAATGAAAATAAAACTCATCAAGTAAATGGTCCACAAATGCATTCAACCACTTCTCAAGATGTTGCAATGAATAGAGCATCAATTATCAGCGTTTTTCTAAAGATATATCCATGTTTTACTCATTATTTTTGCTTTGGAGCATAGGAGAGAATGTGCCATAAATGGCTAATATGGGAGAATGTGAATGTGCCATAAATGTCGCTTCCTCTATATGGCTTGCTCGACATTGCAACGATTGAACTGTCAAAGGTGGGACCTAAAGGATTTGCGCACTTCTGTTTGGGTGACAATCTAATTGGTTTGTTTGCTCACATTTACATAAATATTTCACCCATTGTTTTGACCTGGGTTACACACAGTTGCCTTTTGAGAGAGATGACATGAAATGTTGGAGAGGAGTGTTATAAACGTGACCAGTGTTATTTCGATCAGAACACCGCTGTGATCTTTTACTTGCTGTTGTTGCTTTGTTATGGGTAAAGTCAGGCATCTTCATAATTTGAAACCAGGGCCAAAATTAATTTAAATGTTACCCAGTGAATTCATATTGTTCTTGAGAGGCTGTTTACATCTCAATAAACTAAGTTCTTCCCTGTACAGAATACAGTAAAGAAGTCACTCTGAAAATACAGGAACATATGGGAGCAGAAAGGATTATGTGATAGTTAGGTTAATGTACTGTAGGGCAGCTTTTCAAATTGAGCTTTTAAAGGCACCTGATCTAAATAGTAAACATATGAACCATTGATTAGATTGGCAGTATTTATTTTGCAATGGTAGGGAAGCATTCACCGTTGTGCACGGACTTAGAGTTCAGACCGACAAAATAAGGTATTATTACTCAGTGACAGATTAGAGTCAATCCCTATGATGGAGACAATCGCCTGGTATGAAACCATTTAAAGCTGTTTATACTGGATCCTGCAGATAAGATTAGCGTGCCGGCAAGGCTACCACAAAGCTGTGCTTCCCAGGAACACTCTCTGAGACTTTGGACTTCTCACTCTGTCAATGTATTATTTGATTCCTGAAAATGTAAATGTTTTCTTATTTTTTTCAGTAATTATCTGTGTGCATTAGTTTTAATGACACCTTGAAAACGGTGGCGATGTGAGATAAGGTATGCCGATGTGAATTGATTGGTATTGATTTGGTGGGGGGGGGGGGGTCTGGCCCTCTTATCAGAGCAGAGTCTCATCCACTCCTCTTTCATGTGGAGGGTTTTTGGGAGGGTTACTGGTAGGGTACTACTGTCTGGTGGTAATCTTATGCCATGAGTGAGCAGCACCGATGCAGGGGTCCTATCTCTGTGCTTTAAATGCAGGCTTCTCCAAGGACAGCCGTGCTTATCAGTAAGTCTTAGAAAGGGGTCCGGTGAGTCCCACCCTGCCCTCCCCCACTTGGGCGTCTCGCCATCCCCCGTGGGGAGGCAGGCTGTGTCCTGGAGAAGAGAAGCTACTAACAGATCAAAGGCTGATGGCTTTCTGTGGAGCCCTGTGGTGGGGCTCAGTCCCAAGGTCCCTCGGCCCAAACTGCCCCCTAACCATTGTGTCTGGGATTGAGGTATCACTGTGGTCCTCCCCTTGCCTTGCACAGTCACACCCGCCCTGCTTAGGTCTGGCACATGACTGACCAGCACGGCACTCTACCATCTTCGGGCTGGAGTCTTTTGCTTGAGTTTTGTTTTGTTTCAAGTCTGACAAATGACTTATTGTATTTCTGTTGTAGAAAATTCCACGGGATCTGAATGCAATTGTATAATTTTTCCAAAGGTAAAAAATGCACCAAACCCTTTATTTGATCTGTAATTGTGATTCAATGAGGCGGTCTACTAAGACACTTCAAAGCATTAATCATTTCCACCAATGTCCTACATTATTATGAAAAGTGGTCACTTATATTTAATTATTCATTCAGAGGCTTTCTGTTGCTCCCATCATAACTGCAAAAAGTGAAATCTAGACAAGCCTAAATATATTTTGAGTGATAATTCACTTTTTAAAATAAATCCTCACCAAGCTAAAATTATCTAACCTCATTGGCAAAAATGGGTATCTTGAAATAAGATAATTTACTTGTATTAAGCCTTTGGGGGGGGGGTAAAATAAGCACAAGTATCTACCAATGACGTTAGGTAATTTAGCTTGGTAATAGACTTAGGTAATAGGTAATCTTATATTGAATTATCACAATATAAGATATTTAGGCTTGCTTAGATTTCCCTTTTTGCAGTGCAAAAAAAAAAGACCCAAAGACCCACCTCAGCCAATAACACTTTAATGATAGTAGCTCTGTTGAGGATGTACTCAAGCCCTGTATCTGTCTAGTTGACCTAAAAACCAGACAACCTTTTTGTTTTGACAGAAACGACTCAAAACATGGCCTCCCCATGGAGTAGCCTAGCCAGGATCAGACAGATGCTAATGCTAGCAGAACACGCTACACTCCTTCTCTGAAGACTGTATAACGTGCTTCTCTCCAATCGCATGCTTTGAAGCCTCTACTCTGTGTACTCACCCTGCACAGTGACAGGCTTCATCATGGCCTTTTTAGCATTTTCATACTACATTGTATTAATTGGCTACTCCCACCAGCTGGAAGTAAAATGTTTATGCGCTGACGAGAAGAGAGGCAGCGATTGCCTAGCTTAGCTTCCTGTAGCTCTAAAGTGTGCCATGGCATCATGCATGCATCCCCTGGCTGGGAGTGAACTCTTTGATGTGATTTGCTTCTGAGAAACATCATCATTTATTGATGCTTCCATTAAAGTAGCATAGATGTCTGGGTGGAGTTAGGGGGAGAAGGTGGCACACTAGTGGGACTGGAGAACAGAAGACTAGCTACAGAACAGCAGCTACAGACTAGCCAGGCTACACAGAGATCTGAATGTCACCCGCACTTCTTCCTTCTTTTTCTTTAATCTTTCTTCTTCTTATTATTTCTTCCTTCCTTTTTCTTTCTTCTTCAAGCTGAGCTCAAAAGGTGCAGCTCTGAAGCTGCTTGTCGGAGATTGTTCAGCTTCAGAGGAGCTGATGTCTTTTGTTTGTATTTTCTAAAACAGCCAGATGTGTTCTGCTGTAATTTCAAGAGTGGATAGTTCAAGCTGTGTTGAAATACTTATTTTAACTGTCTCTACCAACACTGAGGCATTTGTGAATCACGCTAACGTGGGGTTGTTTCTCTATTCTGGCTCTGTTGGCTTCAGTTGAGACACATTACATTTTAGTAATTTAGCACGACACTCTTATCCAGAGCCACGGTGTAACACTGATCTCCCTGTTATTAATCTAAACACATTATACTGGTTGAAATAATCCTTAATTTCTAATATGGCACTATGGTTGAACAATCATGAATATCCTTTGTGTTTTGCAACAATGATAACCTGTAATGAATGAAAACACATTGAAATGAAATGCCTACATAAATAATGCTAATGTATTTGAATGCTCAAGTGCTACTACAATATTGCCTTTTAATGACCAAACTGCCAACCACCCTTTCCCCAGGTTCGTCCAGGGAGGTGAAGGCTCCTGAGGATGTGTCTGAGCGGATGCTCCAGAAGCTGAGGGGCCGGAGGGAGTTCACCGTTGTGGTCACCCTGAAACAGGAGCACTTCAACTCTGGGGTCATCCTCTCCATCCACCACTCTGAACAGAGGTATGGCCAGAGCCATTACAAATACGTACTGAATACAATGCTAGAGTCCTCACAATACCCACTGACCACAATGCCAGAGTCCTCATAGAACACACTGGTCAGAGTATGAATGGCTCACCTTTGCAGTGAAGTCCTTTAAAAAATATATGGGATTGTCATCTCTGCGTAAAATGTGTTGAGGGTACATACAGTATTTTTGTGTTTTTGTAAATCTGTTAGTGCTGCAGGAATCAGATGACAAAACAGACTAAACAATGCTGTACAGAAAAAGCAAATTACACCAACACTTTATTCCTAGTACATCACCAAACTAAACACACAACCGTGGTGATTGTGAACAGTTAGTTAGCTAGTATGCTGATCTGTTTTCCAGTCAGGACGCCACATAATGTGTTGATTGAACTGTGTATATTAAAGTCASCGCAGAGTAAAGACCTCATAGCGACGTTAATGACTTTCCCCAGCTTTGATTAGCTGAGCCAGACTGTGTGCAGGATGTGTGTTCACGCTACAGAACCATTGTTTCATTTGGTTTAGAAATGGGTTGTTGGGTGATCCCGGCAGGCAGAGTTACTGGATTTGTGCAGCTGGTATATTGTGCATGGCTGGAGGACAATAACTCATTAGATTCGGTTTGTAGATAAATCCACTCCACCGCTACAGTTCTCCTAAATGCCTGTTTTTCTTTTGAATAATGTTTGAAGTGAGTAGAAGTCTTTAAAGCCAGAGCTGATGAATCTGTATTGGCAACTCTGTCAGCTCTTTCCATTAGTGTCGCTACTTCACATGGGGAATCTCAACGGACTAGACAGAAGGAAGGCAGGGGTTTCCTGGAATACCAATGTACCAATGAGTTTACTCCTCTCACTCACATTACACATATGCATTAGTGTTGTCTCACTGAAGCTGTCCTTGACAGCCGTTGAGTAGCATTAAGCTTGCACTTCAAGTGATTGGATCTTGAAAGGGTTTGCAGATCTACAGAGGAATGTGTCATGATTCTTTGAAACAGGGTGAAGCACTTATAATTTACCATGGGGTGAGTGTGGTGCACAATACACTTTACTGGAAGGATTCTGATTCAGGGAATGAACAGGAAATGTTCAGCTATCTGTAGAGTTATGGGTGTGGTCTGTCCTCAATTTTACTGCCTTTTTACCTGTTAGTGATGTTGTGGTTGAATTGGGTAGTGTGGGTGTGCACGTGCAAAAAGTATGTGGACACCCCTTCAAATTGGTGGATTCGGCTACTTCAGCCACAGCCGTTACTGACAGGTGTATAATATCGAGCACACAGACATGCAATCGGCATAGACGAACATTGGCAGTAGAATGGCCTGTACTGAAGAGCTCAGTGACTTTCAACGTGGCACCGTCATAGGATGCCACCTTTCCAACAAGTCAGTTCGTCAAATTTCTGCCCTGCTAGAGCTGCCCCGGKCAACTGTAAGCGCCTTTATTGTGAAGTGGAAATGTCTAGGAACAACAACTGCTCAGACGCGAATAGGTAGGCCACACAAGCTCACAGAAGGGGACTGGTGAGTGCTGAAGCACGTAGTGCGTAAACATTTTCTAGCGGAAAACCTTCCCAGAAGAGTGGAGGCTGTTATCTCAGCAAAGGGGGGACCAACTCCATATTAAAGCCCATGATTTTGGAATGAGATGTTCGACGAACAGTTGTCCACATACTTTTAGCCATGTAGTGTATGTGTGTAGCATTTTCTCTCTCCATATTCCATCTGCTCATTCTTTCAGGATCCACTTTAGACAAACTTGTGTCCATATCAATTCTTCTCCATCCATATTCTGTCTGCTCGTCCCTTMAGGTTCCTGGAGTTGGAGAGCAGTGGGCAGCGCAATGAGGTGCGTCTCCACTACCGCACCAAGGGTCAGAAGGCCCACACCGAGGTGTTTCCCTACAGCCTGGCAGACGGACAGTGGCACAAGGTTTCTGTGGCTGTCAGCGCCTCCCACATCATACTGCACGTTGACTGCAACAGGTAGGCTAAATGTACTGAGATATAAACATGTTTAATTTAATCCAGTATTATTCCCAATATAAACAACCTATAATAAGTAGGGAATAGGATGACTGAAGAGGGTGTATTTTAGTGTTAGAGGCATTATTACCAATCAATTTAATCAAATATGTGACTCACCACCTGGATTTTGTCTTATGTAGCAAAATTTGAAATTGTGTTTTTTTTATATTGGATAAAAGTAGAGACTCAGAGCTACAAAATGGTATATCATACACTGCATTTCTGAGGAACAATGGGAAAGTAATTATGCTTTGAAAGTTGATAAACTTGTAAACTCACTTTTGAGAATGTTTTCTGAATGTTTTGGTGTCTAGTGAAGTATTCTTCTTTGTCTACACCCATTCAGCATCGTTCACACCCTCTTAAGCTTGAGCCCCACCCACCTCGTTTCGCTCTCGGAGCGTTCAAAGCGCACACTTGACGCTCTGGATGATTTGTTTACCTCTGGATAGCATGAAAACAGCCTAACCAGCTCTGCTGGCAACAATTTCATGAATCTTTTTTTGCCAACGTTTACTGACACCGGCCATATTCAATGGGTGTTTTACACTTTAGCTTAAGACATGTAGCTAGCTAGCTAGGTAAACAACGTATAAGATCACACACGTCACGTAACGTTAGCTAACGAGCCAGCCAGCTAACGTTAGCTAGTTAAACAACAATGAACATCGTGCCAAATCATGTCGCTAGTACCCTGCATGAATCTGCTGGGAGCTAACCAACCAGGTTCAATGTTAACTAGCTAACATTAGGCTATAACTAGCAAAGCAAACGACTCTGGGATACGAATAA
Organism: Salvelinus sp. IW2-2015; assembly: GCF_002910315.2. Classification (NCBI taxonomy): domain Eukaryota; kingdom Metazoa; phylum Chordata; class Actinopteri; order Salmoniformes; family Salmonidae; genus Salvelinus; species Salvelinus sp. IW2-2015. The sequence goes on from NC_036866.1 coordinate 14,629,596, forward strand.
TAACGTCATACACGTAACGTTAGCTAGGGAGCCAGCCAGCTAACGTTAGCTAGCTAGCTAACAGTATACTTTAGCTTGAAATGAAAACACTTTCTGACAAAATCAGAAACTTGTCATATCTGAAAATGTAGCTAGCTAGACTATCTTACCCGTATACATCATCATGCATGATGGATGCGTCTCCCTGTCACGGATGCCATACCACGGTTGCCCTTAGTTTGAAGATGTAATCCGGTGTTTTCTCCATCTCTTTAGCTATCATATTCCAATTCCACTGATTTCAAAACTCGATCCTCCAGAAAGTGGTGAGMAACACTTACGCAGCTCCACTACACAATACATTTAAAAAAAGGCTCGTTCAACAGGATTACCAACACAGACTGACCAACTCAAATAGACAGAAGCCCTCTATATGGCAGACCAATCCGAACTCCTCTTTCGGCATGTCTAGCCCACTCATTATCTCAGCCAATCATGGCTAGTGGAAAGGTTGCTGACTTTTTCTGGGTCTTAACCAACAAGGCTCATAACTGTAAAGTTTTATTCGTATTTACAGATGGCATATACGTTTCTTATTAAGGCACATGAAAGTTCACATGTTCCTGAAGGCATTTCTACCAAAAAAAACACATTTTGATTTATTTATTTTAAGAAAAAAAAGAATGGCTCTCCTCTGAAGTCATGACTTGTGCCATACGCCTAGATTCCTGAAACGGGTCACATATTATTACTGTTACAAGCTTTAGTGGTTGTAGTATTAGAAGGTGTGGTGTGGTTGGCAAATACAGTATGTTTTATGATGAGCAGTAATCATGTTTTGCTGACTCGTTCCTGTCTTTCTGTCTCTGTAGGATCTATGAGAGGGTGGTGGAGATCCCATTCATGGACATCCCTGAGGACACAACCTTCTGGTTAGGGCAGCGGAGCAGCGCCCATGGCTTTTTCAAGGTAAATAGGACATGTTTTGTAAAGCTGAAGACACTTCATGGTGGCTTAGGTTTGACGGTGTGGCATAAACGGTGCTGATGCTGCATAATAAATTATTCAAATAATTGAAGAGGAAATTAAGCGCGTTGGCTCATGGACGTTGTTTTCCCACATGCCACCCTGGTACGCACCCCCCTTCCCATCCTCACCCCGCACCCCCCTTCCCATCCTCGGTTGTTTAGCCCTAGAATTGTTTTATTTATTATGGCTTGGAATTTAATTGCTCGCATTTTCTCAAGACTGTCAATGTAATTTGTGCATTCTTTCTCCTTTCTCTCCCTCACTGCTAAGAATACATTTACAATTTTGTCCCATAAATTGTTTCCCCCCTAGTCTGCTGCTCTATGCATTGCTGCCGTAATTATCCCACTAACACTGATTTGGGAGAAATCATTAAACTCTCTGGACCGTGCTCATTAAAGATGGTCCATTGTTTATCAGACATGAAGACATGAAGACATGTATCACCCCTTACAGCGGTTTAATCCACATGGGAACATCCTTCCCATATTGATAACTTAGAGTATAATGTCAGCTTTAATGTCGGATTTTACCTATTTTAACCACACTGGTACTACTTTTTGTTTGCTGTCGGGCAGAACGTGTATGTGTGTCTGTGTGTTGAACTGCGTGTGTATAATTTTGTGTGACGCTCCTGGCTGTTGCATTTCCTCTGCGTTAATTGGCAGATGAAAGAAGACTTGGAGGTCACCCACTAATCTTGACGTGTGCCCACCACACCTCCCCCTTTTGTGCCTCTGAAGCCCTGATTAGTGCTGGGAAAGGAAAGCCACATCTCATCTAAAGGAAAACTCCTTCATTAACGATCAGACATTCTTTCTCTCGGTTTGGATGGGGGTTTAGAGGAAGCAAAAATTGCATCCCCAGCAGTATAGTGGCAAACACTTTTATCACAGAGATGTGATGATACCCATTCAGCAGTTCGATATTATAGCATCCTACATGTATAATATACCAGGATGTGTGTGAAGGAGAAGTCCATAAGATGATTCATTCACAATTGATTACCAATTTAGTTGCATTTAGATCTTCATCTTTCATTAAAAGACACTGTGTGTGGTTTACAGCTGTAGTCTACATCTGGAAAGTAGCTAGTTAGTAATCATACACTCAATAACCTTTCACACTAAATGCACACATTCATCAGTGATACATACATGCATTATCGTCCCTAGTCTAATGGTTTTTCACCCTTCCACTGAGTTGGTCTAAATTACCGGGAGATGGAAACATGTTTAACAAAACATGACTCATGCCTGCTTCCATCTCGCATGATGTTGCCATGAGAAATCAGCTAATTGGTTTCTTTGGATTTTAATTCATGGCCAGTAAATTAAAGTGGCAAGACAATTAAAAAATAAAAACTTCTCATAAGTTGCGTGGCTCCACTTCTGTAAGAGAAGTACATGCACTCAAGGAATGAGATGGGCCAGGTTTCCATGGTTACTGAGTGTCTGGATGTGTGCTTCGACCACACGATGATATGCTATACAATGAGGATACCTATGAATCAAATTGAATGTGTATCTCATAGCTATGCTTATCAAAGGGAATCAGGAGAAAACAGAAATTGCGATTACATTCATTATTGGTTCACTTTACATCCCATTTCAGTCCAATTATCTCAACGGACATCAGGCTGTACCAGTCCAGAGAACACATTAGCTCAGAATAAACTTGTCAGACTCCCTCCCTGCTATCGAAACATACATTTCCAGTAACAGTAATCTTCACTAAATATGTAATACAGTTGTTTACTTATAGCACAGTATTTATTGGGCTTTGTGCGTGACTTGAGGTGTGTGTGTGTGTGCTAAGAATATTAGACCATCTCTCTTATCTATTTTCTACCTATTGCACATGTAGTTGTCCTAGCTTCTCTTTCTATAACACCGTCCACTGCACTGTGATGACGGCTATCCTCTCATTTAGGGGTGCTATCTGTGATCAAGTAGGACACATTTAGTCAGACGAGACAGTACGCTCTGTGCTGGCTGTAACTAAGCCAGTGTTTTTTTCTATGTGTGTCTGCAGGGTGTAATGCAGGACGTTCAGATATTAGTCATGCCTCAGGGATTCATCTCCCAGTGCCCAGATCTCAACCGGAGTAAGTCCACATTGTAGGAGGATGCTGAGGAGAGAACAGCTCATAATAATGGCCGGAACGGAGCAAATGGAATGGTATCAAACACCTGGAAACCATCTTTTTGATCTATTTGATACCATTCCACTACTTATTGGTGCAGTCATATTAAAATGTTATTCATCTGTAACAAAGTTATGTGTAAACATGTTGTCTCTGTGGTCTGTTCTTTTCTAGCTTGCCCAACCTGCAATGACTTCCACGGACTGGTGCAGAAGATCATGGAACTGCAGGATATCTTAGCCAAAACATCCAGCAAGGTACTGTAATGTATCCTGATCATAAACCTTTGTTGTCAAGGCTGATACCTCAGGCTATTCATTTCTGTTTCAACAAGTTTCATTCACCATCAAAGGTCTACCTACAGTGCCTTTGGAAAGTATTTGATATTTTGATACGTTACAGCCTTATTCTAAAATGGATAAAAAAATTATAATAATCCTCAGCAATGTACAAGCAATACCCCATAATGACAAAGCGAAAACACGTCTTTAGAAACAGAAATACCTTATTTACATAAGTATTCAGACCCTTTGGTACAAGACTCAAAATGTTTACCATTGATCATCCTTGAAATGTTTCTTCAACTTGATTGGAGTCCTCCTGTGGTAAATTCAATTGATTGGACATGATTTGGAAAGGCACACACCTGTCTATACAAGGTCTCACAGTTGACAGTGCATGTCAGAGCAAAAACCAAGAATTGTCCGAGACAGGATTGTGTCGAGGCACAGATCTCAGGAARGGTACCAAAACATTTCTCAAGCATTGAAGGTCCCCAAGAACACAGTGGCCTCCATCGTTCTTCAATGGAAGAAGTTTGGAACTCCAAGACTCTTCATAGAGCTGGCCGCCCGGCCAAACTGAGCAATCGGGGGAGAAGGGCCTTGGTCAGGGAGGTAACCAAGAACCCGATGGTAACTCTGACAGAGCACTAGAGTTTCTCTGTGGAGATGGGAGAACCTTCCAGAAGGACAACCATCTCTGCAGCACTCCACCAATCAGGCATTTATGGTAGAGTGACCAGACGGAAGCCACTCCTCAGTAAGAGGCACATGACAGCCCGCTTGGAGTTTGCCAAAAGGCACCTAAAGACTCAGACCATGAGAAACAAGATTGACTGGTCTGATGAAACTAACATTGAACTGTTTGGCCTGAATGCCAAGCGTCACGTCTGGAGGAAACCTGCCACCACCCCTACGGTGAAGCATGGTGGTGGCAGCATCATGCTGTAGGGATGTTTTTCAGCWGCAGTGACTGGGAGATTAGTCAGGATCGAGGCAAAGATGAACAGCGCAGAGATCCTTAATGAAAACCTGCTCCAGAGCACTCAGGACCTCAGACTGGGGTGAATGTCCACGTTCCAACTGGTCAACAACCCTAAGCACACAGCCAAGACAACACAGGAGTGGCTTCGGGACAAGTCTTTGAATGTCCTTGAGTGGCCCAGCCAGAGCCTGGACTTCAGAGCCCGGACTTGAACCTGAAGGAACATCTCTGGAGAGAYCCTGAAAATAGCTGTGCAGCAACTCTCATCCAACCTGACAGAGCTTGAGAGAATCTGAAGAGAAAAATGGGAGAAACTCCCCAAGTACAGGTGTGCCAAGCTTGTAGCGTCATACCCAAGAAGACTCGAGGCTGTAATCGCTGCCAAAGGTGCCAAAGGTGCTTCAACAAAGTACTGAGTAAAGGGTCTGAATACTTATGTAAATGTGATATTTCAGTTTGGTATTTTAAATAAATTAGCAAACATTTCTGAAAACCTGTTTTTGCTTTGTCATTATGGGGTATTGTGTGTAGATTGATACATTTTTGGGATGTTTCAGTTTTAGAACAAGGCTATAACCTAACAAAATTTGGAAAAAGTTAAGGGATCTGAATACTTTCCAAAGGCAATGTATATGAATCTACTTTGATGATGTCATACACTGTAGATCTCCTTTAGTGCATGGTTGACTCTAGCAAGGCTTGTAGTAGAATGCGTTTCATGTGTATATAGATCAGTGGTCACCAACCTTTTCTGAGTCATGATCGCTTTCTGAGTCAAAATGCAAGCTGAGATCTCACGCTCAGATTTTTTTTTACATGACTTAGAAAATGTAAGCCTATGCAACATTAACCAATCAAAAACAGTAGCAATGACGTTTGTGCAGTAGGCTATAGGCCCAATACATTATCATTGCATATTGGCTAATCTTGAATTGCCTTGCCATTTTTGTTCTTCTCAGACCATTTTGAAATTATATTTACAAAATGTAGGTGTATGATCACTCTGGTAATAGATCATTTGTTGTATTACTTATGAAGCACAGCTGAGAGAGCATAATAATTATAATAACAACGCAAGCTTATCGGAAATAATTTGCTATACTCATTCTTTGCCGTGCTGGTTGTATTGTGAGTGGAAGTAGCGAGAACGTGCATTTTATGGCTTATAAAAGTGTTGAACAAAGTGTTGACAGTGCTGAATAACAATTTAAACATGAACATACTTTTAAAAACAGCAGCCTTTTGCTGTATGTGTTGAGTCTCTCTCTAGTCATGGTTTTAAGTTTTGCTGTGCATTCGAGATTTATTTTTTACAGTCTATGGCTCAAGGAAACTGTGCAGACACAGTGGTCTGAGCTATCTGATTGGCCAGCGGTAAGCCTATAGGTTCACTTGATCTTCTCTGGGCCTGCCCGGTAGGCGGAGTCTACCTTCAGACACATGAAATGGCTAAAAATGGGAACACTTTGCCTTTCCGGGGCTAGGGCTGCTGAATCAAGTGCACCTCCAGCCAACAGCACAAAACAAATTTAAAAAACATAGGAACGCAAGGCTTTTTGGGGTTTTTACAGAAATGTTTGGTGATCGACTACGAATGCCTTGGAGATCAACAGGTTGGTGACCACTGATATAGATGGATTATATGCACCGATCTGAGACCCTCTCCCTCCCTCCATCCCCCTCCCTCCCTTTGTATCTGGGCCTGGCTTGGCCAGCTGTCCAGAGCAGAGGAGATGATGAATGGTCTGGATGGATGCTACTGTGAGAGGACCTGCAGCGTCAAGGGGGTCGTCTACAGAGAGGACGAATCATTGACAGATGGCTGCAGGAACTGCACATGCACGGTGGGCTATATCAGTGTGTGTGTACTGTGTGTGTGTGTGTGTGTGTGTGTGTGTGTGCTCTGACTGTACAAAATATTATGAACAACTGCTCTTTCCATGAAATAGACTGACCAGGGGAGTCCAGGTGAAAGCTTGGATTATTGATGTCACTTGTTAAATCCACTTCAATCAGTGTAGATGAAGGGAAGGAGACCGGTTAAAGAAGGATTTTTAAGCCTTTAGACAACAGAGACATGGATTGTGTATGTGTGCCATTCAGAGGGTAAATGGGCAAGTCAAAAGTTTCCCGTGTGTATCAAGAATGGTTCACCAACCAAAAGACATCCAGCCAACTTGACACATCTGTGGGAAGTGAACATGGGTCAGTATCCCTGTGGAACGCTTTTACCACGTTGTAAAGTCCCTGCCCCAATAAATTGAGGCTGTTCGGAAGGCAAAAGGGGCAGGGGTGCACTCAATATTAGGAAGGTGTTCTTAATGTTTTGTACACTCATTGTATATAACTGGTGTGTGTATGTGTGTGCACGCGTGTGTCTGTGTGCGTGCATTTGGTTTTACTATCCTTGTGGGCTTCAGAAGTCCTCAAGGTAAATCTGTACAAATGCCGACATTTCACCGGTCCCCATAAGGAAAAAGGCTATTTTAGTGATTGGGGTTATGGTTAGTGGTTAGGGAAAATAGGATTTTGAATGGGAATCTATTTTTTGGTCCCCACAAAGATAGTAAAACAAACATGTGTGTGTGTGAGTGATTCAATCCCATAGTTGTCCCTGCCTATGTTTTTGTCTTCTGTTAATCAATTGTTGGTGGGAGGGGGGGGCAGTACTCCATTGTTGATGGCTTATGTTCTCATTACTTCATTGGTTTGAGAGGAGTGTTGCCCTAGATATTTAAAGAAAACAGGACAGAAACACTGAGGAATTATAGAAAACATACACAGTAACTAGGATGAAACAGAGCACCAGGACTCAGCTATGCTGGACAGACCCTCTCAAGGGTCTACTTTCCTCTTCACCAAGTATGTCAAAGGAGCGTAAATACTTATGAGAGTGCTGTGGTTATTTACCACATCAAAAGAGATTTCACCTCTGTCACTCTCCCAGCTATAGGACATGCATTACTCTCTATGCCACTTTACTCCTGAAATGAGCCAATGGGGTGGATCTGTGGCTTAGCACCTGCAGCTGAGAAACTGAGGAGATCACATATTTCTCAGTACATTACATTGGTATAATGTGACTAAATCACATCTCTCACTACATTGCACCTAATTACTCTCGACAGATGATAATTATCGTCTGCGATTCGTTCCGCCCCGTTCGTCGAATGAATCATCGGTGCTCATCGACGTGTCACTTCCCTGATGCAGACTGCAATTATGCCATTAGATAGACGTGTTCGTTACCTTATGTGTGGCAATTAGCCGCGACCTTTGAAACTCAAAGGTCACGGCATTAAGATGTTATCAATTATGGTGGATCAGTCACATACAGTGGTTCTTCCTTCAAAAGTTGCATCATACTGCAGCACAGCTTGAAGGGTGCTGCAGAATGGTATGGCACGTTGGAGTGCATGACACCATCGTATTTTACTCTCAGCCATTGTCTCCATTAATGCTAGTTAATTTTAGTTTGACCACCAGAGGACATCTTTGAGATGTTAAGTTATTGAAATGACATGGAGCTGTAGACCTAGTGTCCTGTTTACTGTAGCTATTTTAGCGTAACTTACTTATTGGCATACAGGCCTACTTCAATATAAAGTATATCAATCATTCATTTGTGTGTGTCATCACACAGCATACTGTAATGGTCTGGATGTAGCTGGTGCAGAGGGGTCAGGCGCAGGACAGCAGAGATGAGTAACACAAGTAACTTTACTCAAATATTCCAATAACATGTCGTAAATACCGAGGACACAATAACGGACCGAACATACATAAAACAATCACGCACAAAAACCATGGGGAAAACAGAGGATTAAATAATGAACATGTAATTAGGGAATTGAAACCAGGTGTGTAAAACAAAGACAAAACAAATGGAAAATGAAAAGTGGATCGGTGATGGCTAGAAGGCCGGTGACGTCGACCGCCGAACGCCGCCCAAATAAGGAGAGGGACCGACTTCGGCGGAAGTCGTGACACATACAAGTCATCCATGTCTTTAAATACAGCATTTTAGTTCTAAAACGAAATAACAAAGGGAACCTTGAATAATTAAACAATGAATAAACCGCAACACGTCGGCTAAAGCAATTGAATTCACAAATGCATTTGACTGTTTTTAATATTGGTTGTACTAGAGACTTTAAAACCGATTTTGTTAACAGACTATATGGGATTGATTATAATTTGTTTGTAAATTATTMATGTATTTGTTGTGCTGTTTATACTGTTAGAAATGTTGCTTAATTAAATTGATTAATATCATGGTGTTTCTATTCCAAGAAAAACTCAAATGAAATTTAAGGTAGCCTATGTAGGCCTCAGGGTTTCCGTTAGGAAGATATGGCTCTGTACAATGTGACCGGTCGGGAGTAGACCTAAGCTACTAAGCGACTGCGAGTGAAGAGCAAAATAATCCTAACATTTCCACACCCTAATTGTAGGCTAACCAATACCCACATGGAGATTCAGTGAAAATAAAAAATGGATTTATCAAGACCAGTCCTCTCAAAGCAGCACGAAACGGTGCTGAAATAGTTGACCACATGCTGGTAGCGTATTGCTTCAAATCCTATTATCAGAATTGGATGACTTTGGGTGTTTCATTAAGCAACAATTTGTTGCCTTCAATTCTAATAGCCTACTTTGTTCCAATATTTTTGTCATTCAGTGATATTTATTCCCATAGTAATTCGTTATGGATCCATCCAGATCTGATTGGAAAACAATGCATGTGGTGGGCTATACAAAGAGATGGGTGAAGTAACGTACCTCGCAAACATCCATTAATACATTTAAAGTCCCTAAACTCGGCAAGAGTCTATTGTCCTGCTGATAGCCCATCAAGGGTGGATGGCTTCTTTTCTATTCCAATTTATTGGAAAGGCTGCTGAACCACACTTGGACCACAGCGTTGTTGCATACTTACAGTACAGTGCACTTTCACTCCATTCTCCGCCTGTCTCTCTACCAATGCCACCAGATTATTATTGTTGTTATCGGTAACATTCTACAAGTAAATGTGTAAATGTAATAAATAAAATACCTACATTAAATAGCTCAGGTCTTCAAAATATGTGAAACCTTTTTAAAATTATTTTTTATCTATGCTTAGTAGCGGAGCTTTATGGCTTTGCCATTAACTTGCGTATATTCAGTCAACACATATATTTTAAGAATATAATGGAATATAACAGACCATTTTTGTTTCTCTTACAATAAAAACCTTATAGTGTAACAACAGTTTTAGTAAGTAATAAGCTACGGTCCAGTTACAGCTTCTTCTGACAAAGTAGGAACAAAAAAAAGTATATTTTGAGTGTGCTCGTGGGACAGAGGAAGAGCAATTCTTACACTATTGTTCTAAATTCAATCACTCTCTTCTTCTTCATCCTCATCATTCAGTTCATTCAAATTCAATTGTAATACATTTTGTCACTCCCGTTGAACAAGTCCAAATCCCTTTTGCATGTGCTCCAAAGGGATAACTTTAAAAAAACATGATATAGGTACATTTAAATAATCTAAAGGAAAAATGTTATTATTTATGCTTACTCTAGTGGATATAAGTATTTGAGGCATATCATGTGAATTAGGCCTCATGTAAAATCATTGTCAAAAGTGCAAGAGATGCTGTTGCATGACAAACAGGTGCCGTTAGATTACAATATAATTTATCTGTCAGCTTGGAACAGTGTAAACAATAATAAATAAAGTAAAAGTAATACCAGAGTATGTTCTAATGTGAAAAAAATGTAAAGCCTTTAATACAGCATAGCAAAGTTTAAAAAACTGCCAGATTTGTGAAATTGCTATATCCGATATTTTGCGGTTGCATGAGGCTTGGCGATCACAGAATCAGTAGGATCTTAAACAAACACTCACATAGGCAAGAGAAGCAGGAACAGCGGAAGGTAGTCTAGTGGTTAGAGCGTTGGACTAGTAACTGAAAGGTTGGAAGATTGAATCCCCGAGCTGACAAGGTAAAAATCTGTTGTTCTGCCCCTGAACAAGACAGTTAACCCACTGTTCCTAGGACGTCATTGAAAATAAGAATTTGTTCTTAATGGACTTGCCTAGTTAAATAAATAGGGCTGAGTGACTCACTCATTTCTGGCTTCTGTTCAAAATAAGTTATATTAAGGTTAAAGACATTCTTTCTGATTGTCTATAGCATGCAGTCTCTCCTCTCGCTACAGCTAATTTTGTTTTAATTACTATGTGGATTATAATAAATATATATATTTGTAGGGATTGATGTATTTTTCGTAAGGCTAAATCTGGTCTGTGATATTGAGTACTTTGGCGTACTTAAGCATCAAATACATTGCAAGTTTGCCCTTTTTTGGCCATTAGGCTACACTTCACAATAGGTCTCAACTATGACTGACCACAGTATCTGTCGGTAGTCTAAACTGTGGCACAAATTGGGGGCTTTTTCACACCTAGCCGAGCTATTAGACTCTCCTTTTGTAAATTAATGGAGGTGTAAATGTTTCAGTCAGTCTTTCTCCTATCGCACTAGAGTCCTGCATCAGGCTTAACAAAATCAGCTGGTGGGTGGTCCTGGAGTTGAGAGAACTTTGGTAAATAAAATGGCGCAATTACACTTGACATGTGGAATGACAATTTTAGAAAAATAGGATACTTGTGCCTTACAGCCCATTACATAAATGAAGAGTGGATGTTATCCACCACGGAGTAGGGCAGAGCAGCTCAAAAATACAGATGACAGGGCCTCCCGGGTGGCGCAGTGGTCTAGGGCACTGCATCGCAGTGCTAGCTGCGCCACCAGAGTCTCTGAGTTCGCGCCCAGGCTCTGTCGCAGCCGGCCGCGACCGGGAGGTCCGTGGGGCGATGCACAATTGGCATAGCGTCGTCCGGGTTAGGGAGGGTTTGGCCGGTAGGGATATCCTTGTCTCATCGCACTCCAGCGACTCCTGTGGCGGGCCGGGCGCAGTGCGCGCTAACCAAGGGGGCCAGGTACACGGTGTTTCCTCCGACACATTGGTGCGGCTGGGTTGGAGGCGCGCTGTTAAAGAAGCAGTGCGGCTTGGTTGGGTTGTGCTTCGGAGGACGCATGGCTTTCGACCTTCGTCTCTCCTGAGCCCGTACGGGAGTTGTAGCGATGAGACAAGATAGTAATTACTAGCGATTGGATACCACGAAAATTGGGGAGAAAATGGGATAAAATAAATAAAATTTAAAAATTTWAAAAATACAGATGACATAAGACCAGCTATTGTGAAAGAATACTTGTGGATCTTGTTGATTTCCTCTATCGCTTCAAGAGGCCTACTGTCCACCTGGCAATTGTGTGGTTCCAAAGGATAAAGGGTCACCTTCAGATGGACGACATGAATAACATACAGCCGGCGGTTATACAGTGCCTTGCGGAAGTATTTACCCCCTTGGCATTTTTCCTATTTTGTTGCCTTACTACTTGGAGTTAAAATAGATTTTTGGGGGGTATGCATCATTTGATTTACACAACATGCCTACCACTTTGAAGATGCAAAATGTTTTTTTATTGTGAAATAAACAAGTAGTAAGACAAAAAATAGAACTTGAGTGTGCATAACTATTCACCCCCCCAAAGTCAATACTTTGTATAGCCACCTTTTGCAGCAATTACAGCTGCAAGTCTCTTGGGGTATGACTCTATAAGCTTGGCACATCTAGCCACTGGGATTTTTGCCCATTCTTCAAGGCAAAATTGCTCCAGCTCCTTCAAGTTGGATGGGTTCTGCTGGTGTACAGCAATCTTTAAGTCAAACCACAGATTCTCAATTGGATTGAGGTCTGGGCTTTGACTAGGCCATGCCAAGACATTTAAATGTTTCCCCTTAAACCACTTGAGTGTTGCTATAGCAGTATGCTTAGGGTCATTGTCCTGCTGGAAGGTGAACCTCCGTCCTAGTCTCAAATCTCTGGAAGACTGAAACAGGTTTCCCTCAAGAATTTCCCTGTATTTAGCGCCATCCATCATCCCTTCAATTCTGACCAGTTTCCCAGTCCCTGCCGATGAAAAACATCCCCACGGCATGATGCTGCCACCACCATGCTTCACTGTGGGGATGGTGTTCGAGGTTATGAKAGGTGTTGGGTTTGCGCCAGACATAGCATTTTCCTTGATGGCCAAAAAGCTACATTTTAGTCTCATCTGACCTTCTTCCATATGTTTGGGGAGTCTCCCACATGCCTTTTGGCGAACACCAAACATGTTTGCTTATTTGTTTCTTTAAGCAATGGCTTTTTATGGCCACTCTTACGTAAAGCCTATGTCTGTGGAGTGTACGTCTTAAAGTGGTCCTATGGACAGATACTCCAATCTCCGCTGTGGAGCTTTGCAGCTCATTCAGGGTTATCTTTAGTCTCTTTGTTGCCTCTCTGATTAATGATTGCCTGGTCCGTGAGTTTTGGTGAGCGGCCCTCTTTTGGCAGGTTTGTTGTGGTGCCATATTCTTTCAAATTTATATTAATGGATTTAATGGTGCTCTGTGGCATGTTCAAAGTTTCGGATATTTTTTTATAACCCAACACTGATCTGTACTTCTCCACAACTTTGTCCCTGACCTGTTTGGAGAGCTCCTTGTTCTTCATGGTGCCGCTTGCTTGGTGGTGCCCCTTGCTTAGTGGTGTTGCAGACTCTGGGGACTTTCAGAACAGGTGTATATACTGTATATATACTGAGATCATGTGACAGATCATGTGACACTTAGATTGCACACAGGTGGACTTTCCTTAATTAATTATGTGACTTCTGAAGGTAATTGGTTGCACCAGATCTTATTTAGGGGCTTCATAGCAAAGGGGGTGAATACATATGCAAGCACCATTTTTCAGTTTTTTATATTTTTTGAATWAAAAAAAAAAAAAAATCATTTCACTTCACCAATTTGGACTATTTTGTTTATGTCCATTCCAAGAAATCCAAATAAAATCCATTTAAATTGCAGGTTGTAATGCAACAAAATAGGAAAAATGCCAAGGGGGGTGAATACTTTTGCAAGGCACTGTACACAGTACACTGTATCGGCAGGATAGAACAGCAGCCTCTTGTAAGACAAGGGATGACGGTCTATGTATATTTGTAAACAACAGCTGGTGCAAGATATCTAAGGAAGTCTCGAGGTTTTGCTCGCCTGAGGTAGAGTGTCTCATGAGAAGCTGTAGACCACACTACCTACCTAGAGAGTTTTCATCTATATTCTTCATACCTGTCTGTTTACCACCACAAACCGATGCTTGCACTAAGACCGCACTCAATGAATTGTATATGGCCATAAACAAACAGTGAAACCCTCATCCAGAGGCGGCGCTCCTAGTGGCCGGGCACTTTAATGCAGGGAAACTTAAATCCGTTTGACCTAATTTCTACCAGCATGTTAAATTTGCAACTAGAGGGATAAAATCTCTAGACCACCTTTACTCCACACACAGAGACACGTACAAAGCTCTCACTCGCCCTCCAGCAGGGTTGGTCCTGGTCAGTCCCTGGATGGGAGACCAGGTGCTGCTGGAAGTGGTGTTGGAGGGCCAGTAGGAGGCACTCTTTCCTCTGGTCTAAACAAAGATCCCAATGCCCCAGGGCAGTGATTGGGGACACTGCTCTGTGTAGGGTGCCGTCTTTCGGATGGGACGTTAAACGGGTGTCCTGACTCTCTGAGGTCATTAAAGATCCCATGGCACTTATCGTAAGAGTAGGGGTGTTAACCCCGGTGTCCTGGCTAAATTCCCAATCTGGCCCTCAACCATCAAGGTCACCTAATAATCCCCAGTTTACAATTGGCTCATTCATCCCCCTCCTCTCCCCTGTAACTATTCCCCAGGTCGTTGCTGCAAATGAGAACGTGTTCTCAGTCAACTTACCTGGTAAAATAACGGTAAAATAAATAAAATAAAATAAAAAAAAAATTGGGCAAATCTGACCATAATTCTATCCTCCTGATTCCTGCTTACAAGCAAAAATTATAGCAGGACTCACCAGTGACTCGGTCAGTTAAAAAGTGGTCAGATGAAGCAGATGCTAAGCTACAGGACTGTTTTGCTAGCACAGGCTGGAATATTTCCTGGGATTCTTCCGATGGCATTGAGGAGTACACCACATCAGTCAATGGCTTCATGTCGTACAGATCCCAACCAGAAGCCATGAATTACAGGCAACATCCGCACTGAACTAAAGGGTAGAGCTGCCGCTTTCAAGGAGTGAGACTCTAAACCGGAAGCTTATAAGAAATCCCACTATGCCCTCCGATGAACCATCAAACAGGCAAAGTGTCAATACAGGACTAAGATCAAAATGTACTACACCGGCTCCGAYGCTCATCGGATGTGGCAGGGCTTGCAAACTATTACAGACTACAAAGGGAAGCACAGCCGTGAGCTGCCCAGTGGCACGAGCCTACCAGACTAAATTAATTATTTGCTTGCTTCGAGGCAAGTAACACTGAAACATGCACAAGACCTTTAAACAGGTCAACATTCAAATGGATTACCAGGATGTGTACTCCGAGCATGCGCTGACCAACTGGCAAGTGTCTTCACTGACATTTCCAACCTCTCCCTGTCTGAGTCTGTAATGCCAACATGTTTCAAGTAGACCATAGTCCCTGTGCCCAAGAACACCAAGGTAACCTGCCTAAAATACTACTAACACGTAGCACTCACGTCTGTAGCCATGAAGTGCTTTGAAAATGCTGGTCATGGCTCACATAAACACCATTATCCCAGAAACCCTAGACCCACTCCAATTTGCATACCGCCCCAACAGATCCACAGATTATGCAATCTCTATTGCACTCCACACTGCCCTTTCCCACCTGGACAAAAGGAACACTTATGTGAGAATGTTATTTATTGACTACAGYTCAGCGTCCAACAGTATAGGGCACTCAAAGCTCATCACTAACCTAAGRACCCTGGGACTAAACACCTCCCTCTGCACCTGAATCCTGGACTTCATGACGGGCCGCCACCAGGTGGTAAGGGTAGGTAACAACACATCCGCCCCTCAGGGGTGCGTGTTCAGTCCCCTCCTGTAGTCCCTGTTCACTCATGGCTGCACGGCCAGGCACGACTCCAACACCATCATTAAGTTTGCCGATGACACAATAGTGGTAGGCCTGACCACCGACAACAACGAGACAGCCTATAGGGTGGAGGTCAGAGACCTGACAGTGTGGTGCAAGGACAACAACCTCTCCCTCAACATGATCAAGACTAAGGAGATGATTGTGTACTACAGGAAAAGGAGGGCTGAATATTTTTTTTATTTTATTATCCAAATGTTGAACTCCGGGACCACCCGCAAGCAATTTTTGGGGGGTTGCCTGATGCAGGACTAGCGGCAGACAAGAGAGACTCTTGGACTGAAACATTCACACCCCCATTAATTTACGAAAAGATAGTCAATTTGTACGAAAGTTCCGACTACCGATAGATCAGTGTTCTAACTCCCCCTTGTGATAGTGTGGTGCAATGACAGAATGATGCAATTTACCACAATCTGCCACCATCTACCACAAATGGTCATGGCATATTTTTTTTATTTAACCAGGCATAAGCTCAACATTTAATTGAGGAACCACTGTACATGTTCCTTTTGAGCAAAGTTGAATTATCTGAGAGGACTGGGGTGAGCTACAGAGGTAGAGATACAGTATGCATCTCATACTTATTTAATTCTTAAGACTGAATACTCCCCTGACCTCTTATATTAAGATGCGTTTAATTCTGTTGCCTGTCAGTTTGAGTGACTTCCTGTCTTTTCTCTCTCCTACAGAACGGCACGGTGCAGTGTGAGACTATCTCCTGCCCTCCCCCTCAGTGCCCAGCGGGCACCACGCCTGCCTACGTGAAGGGTGCCTGCTGCATGGAGTGCCAACGTGAGTAAAATGTTTTAACATAAACACACACAGATGGACACACGTATGCACACACATACACACATAAACACTCCTCTTCTCACACACTCAACACAGAAACACCAGAGACACACATAGCACGCCTCCACAACGGCTGCCTGGCAACTGACCACAGCTCTGCGTTGCTAAGCTGCTCCCCAACACACCTCCTGAGATGCTCCATACTTTTGCATATACATGGACCAATCAATTATTCAACAGCCAGCWTCTCAACAGAGCTGGCCACATTGACACAAATGGGAAACAGAATTCAGGGGTCGCAGGATGTGAGATGAACTAGTTCCTGTTTACAATAGACAGGATGATGCTATGAGCCGGGAGCTCGTCCAAGGACTTTCAGGGAGTTTTCTTTCTAAGAAAAAATGTCAAATTAAGAAATGGAAGTTGGAAGCTGTTGGAGTATCCTTTTGTCTGGCTGAGTGGACTATGAAACAAAGAGAAATGTCTGTGTTTTGTATTTGATCAATAGCCGTTTGCTATATACGCTCAAACTTGTAGTGTATTTGAGGTTTAAAACTGCTTCTAAAGTTTGTAGTTTCCACTTGATTTTCCCTGACAAAAAAATGTATCAACCCCTAGAAAAATGTTAATTAATTATAATCCACATAATAATTCACATTTCCTTCTACTGCAGGATTATTTTCCTGCTGTAGCAAACTGGCTCAAATTAGGATCCTATAACTGTACATGCTGTATGTCATATATTCAAAGGTTCTCTCAAATTTGTTTGCTCTCAATAAGACATGGCTCTTATTTGTGTCTCTTGTGTGGCTACCTATACCTTATATATACAGTACCAGTCAAAAGTGGGTTAGTACCCACAAAATACCATTAAGATGGGCAAAAGAACACAGACACTGGACAGAGGAACTCTGACTAGAAGGCCAGCATCCCAGAGTCGCCTCTTCACTTCACTCTTCACAGACGTTGAGACTGGTGTTTTGCGGGTACTATTTAATGAAGCTGCCAGTTGAGGACTTGTGAGGCATCTGTTTCTCAAACTAGACACTCTAATGTACTTGCCCTCTTGCTCAGTTGTGCACCGGGGCCTCCCACTCCTCTTTCTATTCTGGTTAGAGCCAGTTTGCGCTGTTCTGTGAAGGGAGTAATACACAGCGTTGTACCAGATCTTCAGGTTCTTGTCAATTTCTCGCATGGAATATCTTTCATTTCTCAGAACAAGAATAGACTGACGAGTTTCCGAAGAAAGTTATTTGTTTCTGGCCATTTGAGCCTGTAATCGAACCCACAAATGCTGATACTCCAGATACTCAACTAGTCTAAAGAAGGCCAGTTTTATTGATTCTTTAAATCAGAACAACAGTTTTCAGCTGTGCTAACATAATTGCAAAAGGGTTTTCTAATGATCAATTAGCCTTTTAAAATGATAAAATTAGATTAGCTAAAAAAAACGTGCCATTGGAACACAGGAGTGTTGCTGATAATGGGCCTCTGTACGCCTATGTAGATATTACATAAAAGAAATCAGCCGTTTCCAGCAACAATAGTCATTTACAACATTAACAATGTTTACACTGTATTTCTGATCAATTTGATGTTATTTTAATCTTTAAAAAACAAGGACATTTCTAAGTGACCACAAACTTTTGAATGGTAGTGTATATGAGGCCTGGGTCGGTTAAACAGTACATACTCTCACATGTAAATTGAATTCACTTCAAACTCACACTCTACAAAACCTCCATTAGCTTAGCTAGCTAATCAGGCTGTGTTGATGTAAACACTCTCACTCCATACCCACTTCATACCCAACTGCACTGCGTTGTGGCAGGGGGAGTGGATCATAAGGCCTGTAAGCATCCTAATCTGACATCAACACACTGGTATTAATCCTCCTGCTACTGTGTCTCTACCGTGTCTCTGTGTACAGCGCTTATCTCACTTAGGTAGACAAACACAGGGTTTATTAAGCTTGCTTTGGTGTTAGACACAAAGACACAGCGCCCTCTCCAAATTAAAACCTTATCTGTTCACATACTGTACAGTACCCTCCTCCATGGAGCGGGAGGCAAGGAGCTAGGTTCTCGTTCTGATGACTTGTCAAACACAATGTTTAATTGCGTTGTCAAAAGTTCATCATTGATTTTCCTTGTAATCACCATTCTAAGATACTGGATGTGATGTATCAGTTTATTCAGTTTTACTACTGTAGTTCTTGTGCAGATGTAGGAATTCACAGTTTGATTGAAGTGTGAAGTGGCTTAGGGCTAGTTCTATATCGTGCTTTCCTCCAATAATTCTGATAACCAGGTAGCCTATCCACTCAAACCTCCACATCAAACTGACACATTTAATACAATGTTCTGCCCAAGTAAGAATGACATTGAAGTCCAATGCTCCAATTCTATTTTCTGATAATAAAGATTGCCATGTCTGATCCCAGTGTCTCCACACCACCACAGGTTGTCACAGACTGCCATACTGAAAGGTGTGTGTGTGTGTGTGTGTGTGTGTGTGTGTGTGTGTGTGTGTGTGTGTGTGTGTGTGTGTGTGTGTGTGTGTGTGTGTGTGTGTGT
>NC_036866.1:14648505-14666498 GCF_002910315.2 Salvelinus sp. IW2-2015
GTGTGTGTGTGTGTGTGTGTGTGTGTGTGTGTGTGTGTGTGTGTGTGTGTGTGTGTGTGTGTGTGTGTGTGTGTGTGCGTACATGTGTGCATGCGTGTGTGTCCGTGGCATGTGTCTATTTCCAGCTGTATGCCATTTCGGAGAAGAAGAGTTGGTGGAGGGAGATCAGAAAGCGGTGCATTATAACTCTGGCAGATGCCAGCTGTCTGAGTGCAGGGTGAGTAACACGGCAGCCCTAATGAAAACATACAACTGTTTTTCTGCAGTACTGCTTGCTTAAAACTCCTTCAACTCTTCTGAAAAAATACAATAATTCAAGCAAACAAGCGCTAGAAGTGTATTTCAGTGTTTCCATTTTCATCTTGATGTGTATGACAGCCTCATTAAATACTGATTCCAGACTGGAGCTGCGCTCCTCAGGCCAGGGGCTAAATCAAGCCTGAATGAGAGACTGTGGTGGGCCGTCAACATCAGCTAAATGAATTGATCCGTTGGTTGTCAACTCTCCATTTTTTCTATTGCTCTCTAAGGGGAATGTAAATGGGCAGAACTGAGTAATTGAGTTTCCATAAGGGTACCAAACTGTCACAGCATGTCAATCACTCCAGTGTTTTGATCCATCCTAATCAAATAGATCTCCTGTGGATTCATGCATGACCCTATAGATTTTATTTAAAAAATACCTATATTCTGCATTGTTGGGAAGTGCACGTAAGTAAACATTTCACTGTTAGTCTACACCTGTTGTTTACGAAGCATGTGACAATTAAGATTTGATTTGAGACTGATGGATGTACACTCTTAGRAAAAAAAAGGTGCTAGGTACTGTACAACCATACAGGGTTCTTCGGGTTGTCCCCATAGGGGAACCCTTTTTGGTTCTGTGTAGAACCCTTTGCATAGGGTTCTACCTAGAACCCTCTATGAATGGTTTTGCCTAGAACCCTCTATGAAGGGTTTTTACCAAGAACCATTTTATCATCTAAAGGTTCTTCCTAATACCGTCTATGAAGGGTTCTACCGAGAACCCTTTTATCTTTGGTGGGTTCTTCCTAGAACCCTCTATGAACGGTTCCACCAGCGTTATTAGCCTTTAACATGTATAATTTATGATAATACATTACATATCTTGAGGTTAGGAATTAGGAATCTCCTGGTTGACAGGCCACATCAGGCCTGAAAGTTACATAATGCTGGCTTGCAAAAGTGATGTGTAATTCTATTGAAATCGAGTTAGGATATCCAAGAAGTGGAATTGTTAATCACCCGCAACCTGCATTCAGGGTGACTGCCAGGGTAGGAAAGATTAAATACTGAGACGACCTACAATCATCTAAACTGAAACAGCCAGTAACGGGTGTAATAAATCCAACAGATTGGATTAGTTTAGAAAACCGTATGTTATTAATCACTGTGTAGCATAMAATGTATCAACCAATCAATGTACATGCACAAACAAATATTACAGTAAAACAACCAATTCTGAAAATCTCCCTGCAATAGAGCATGCTGGGAAATATTATATATGGTTCAATGTAGAACCCTTCTTGCCTTCCAAAGAATCATCAAAGAACCCTTTCTTCCAAAAAAGTTTACTATGATGTTAAAGGTTCTAGGTAGAACCTTTTGCCTTAAAAAAAGAACCCTTCTCTTCCAGATACATTTTTCTGATCAAAACAATTCTTGGTAGAACCCTATCGCTCCACAAAGAACCCTTTTTTTCTAAGAGTGTATGGTTAGGTCACTCACCTGGCCCACTGACAGCCCCTGCTTTCTGACAGCACAGATACAGACATGGATAAAGATACAGCTACAGACAGACAGACTCAGATATAGACATACAATAGACAAAGATACAAACAGAAAGATACAGACTCAGACAGACACAGACATAGACACAAGCAACAGACAGAAGCTGCAGAACCAGACATCAGCTGCAGATGAAAGGACCGGGTGATGGCAATAGTCATCCTGGTCCTCCAGTCTCAGACAGGTGGCCATCTGGCTACTGGTGACAGCTGCCTGTCATGTCTTGTGTCTCTGATCTCATGTCTGACTGCTGCTGGTTGAAGGAGGTTTCTGGGGAGAGGGTGACTAACATAGAGACAACTATTAGATTTATCTCTATTTTGACTGAGTTGTGTGGAACGTAGCTAGTCAGAGATTAGTTCTAAGTTGGTTTATTAGGTTGGTTTTCTCTGGTTGTGTGTTAATGATCATGAATTGGCATCAGTCAGGTAGACAGAGTGGAGAGGAGCGGAGCTGTTGAAGAGATGGTGGGAGAGGGAGCCCCCTTATAACGTTACTGTCTAAACACACAATTTGGGACAAATAAACTGGTTTCATATCCTATCCAATGAGCTCTGTTCAATTGGATATCATGCTCATACTCATCATGAATCTTAAAAGACGGGTTGGTTGTTTAGCATCAAAACCGACTCGTGCACATCTATGGGGCAAAACAGTAAGGGTTGGCTTATAAGCTATATTTCCTCTCCAAATGTTGATTAACAGCATAAATACTTTTGCACAATGAGCACCTGTTGTTGCTCAAATGCATAGTTACAGTTGTTGGTTAGCTAGCTAGGGAATTTTTGCCTTATTAGCATAGACATGACATGAGTCAAGACATGACATCAATAACAAGCTACAACGAGCTGAAATGAGACACCTACAATTCTCCACATGGCAGCTTCTTGTCATTGTTTCTAGCTATCTGACCATTCAGAATCATAACGTCACACGGCCTTCTACCTCATCGATGCAAGTGCATAATTTTCGTGACGTTGTCAGCCAATCCATCTATAGGTAAGAGAATCAACGTGCAGAGTTTACTACATCGCTAAAAACTAACCTGAAATATGTAGACCTTACTGCTATTGACCCATTATGTCACTTTAGTTGGGAAAATGTGCACAGTGAGGAAGGAGGCACACAATGGATGGCTTACTGCCTCTAATTAAATTCAAGCCTTATCAAATCTGTGGGAAACTAGCAGCTGAGCTAATCTAACCCTCCATTGGGTTGTGTCTCATATTGTTTCTCATTGGTTCCCTGTTACTAGGAGAGGACCATGCATCGGGTCGTCATGACTAGCCCCTGTCCTGAACTCAACTGTCCAGAGTCCGAGCAGGTCACCCTCACCGACAGGTGCTGCAAAGTCTGCAGAGGTATTGGAAAATACATTCACCTACCTATATTCTACTGTACAGATGTAAACCTTAAAATAATCTGCAAATCATGACTGGAATCATTGCAAGAAACCCACCTGGACTTTTAGACCCAGTCTGAGAGGAGTGACCTGTGTGTAACCTCCATAGAGATGGATAGAGGATTAATCTTTGTATCTGTATCGTTATAGCATCTGTTACAGCATGGGCAGCGCCATTGAGACTATCTCCATTTTAAAGTAGTCCATTTTCTTCTTCTTCTTCATTGGCTGATTGCTCCCAAGTCATAGGAATCCCCACCCAGTTGACTGCTTTAAAATGGTGGAAGCTATCAATGGCAATGTCCATGCTAAAACGGCTTATATCCATGATGAGTCTTCTATCTATCTCTATGGTAACCTCTGACCTCTGTGCCCTAGGTCACGACTTCTGTGCGGAGGGCCACGGCTGTGTGGAACACTCTGACTGTATCAACTTGGAGGCTGGGGCCTGCTGCAGCTGCAAGGACGGCTTCCGCCCGCTCCGAGATGACAACGCATACTGTGAAGGTACATAAAGGATTCTAATAAAATAATAATAGAATTGATAACAAACGCCTTCCATTGATCTACTGTTTTCCTCCAGGATAATTTATTTTGTAGATCCAGTTTGCTTTTCCTTTTGTGCACTTTGGTTGAACTGTGAGGTACTTGTAACAGCATAATTCTTATTTTGCAACATAACTACATCTTTCAACACTTTGAGAGATGACATACTGTTAAACAGACTCTCTGCTGTGATTTGTGTGGAGGTATTAGACATACGTACAGTGTCTGATCCAGGGACTTACTTTCACTGACATTCTCACACCACTCTTGTCCCTTTGTCTGCTTGTGGTTAGTCTCTACTGTCTATTGGTATGAAAATACAGAACGCTCCCTAGCTGTGTTTATTGTATCACTGTCAAGAATACATCAGTGCTATTTTATGAGCAGAGATGCTCATAAGTAGTGCTGTCATGTAAGTAGTGTTACACTATATATAYAAAAGTATATGGACACCCCTTCACATGAGTGTATTCGGCTATTTCARCCACAACCGTTGCTAACAGGTGTATAAAATCGATCACACAGCCATGCAATCTCCATAGACAAACATTGACAGTAGAATAGCCTGTACTGAAGAGCTCAGTGACTTTCAACGTGGCACCGTCATAGGATGCCACCTTTCCAACAAGTCAGTTCGTCAAATATCTGCCCTGCTAGAGCTTCCCCGGTCAACTGTAAGTGCTGTTATTGTGAAGTGGAAACGTCTAGGAACAACAACTGCTCAGCCGCGAAGTGGTAGGCCACACAAGCTCACAGAATGGTACCGCCGAGTGCTGTAGCGCGTAAAAATTGTCTGTCCTCGGTTGCAACACTCACTACCGAGTTCCAAACTGCCTCTGGAAGCAACATCAGCACAAGAACTGTTMGTTGGAAGCTTCATGAAATGGGTTTCCATGGCTGAGCAGCCACACACAAGCCTAAGATCATAATGCCAAGCGTCGGCTGGAGTGGTGTAAAGCTCGCCGCCATTGGATTCTAGAGCAGTGGAAAAGCGTTCTCTGGAGTGATGAATCACGCTTCACCATCTGCCAGTCCAACGGATGAATCTGGGTTTGGCAGATGCCAGGAGAACGCTACCTGCCCCAATGCATAGTGCAAACTGTAAAGTTTGATGGATGAGGAATAATGGTCTGGTTATTCATGGTCCGGGCTAGGCCCCTTAGTTCTAGTGAAGGGAAATTCTAGACAATTCTGTGCTTCCAACTTTTGGCAACATTTTTGGGAATTCCTTTCCTGTTTCAGCATGGCAATGCCCCTGTGCACAAAGCGAGGTGATTTGGCCCTTCACTTTTGAAGATTGGAAAACGTGTTAATACATCAAGGGCATTATAATTTCACATGGGTTGCCTGCTAAAATACATGCTCGTAAATGCTATATAACACACTGTGAATATAGATGTCTTTGCCCCTCCTCCCCTTCCTCTGTTGAACTACCCACATACATACAGTACATGTATGCTTCTTACTATACGGAATCTTCCTGGGATGATCAAAGACGAGATGACTGCTTCATCTGCAGTGATGTCATGCTTTAACATCTACAGTGTTTACCCCAACTCATAGTAATACATGTGGGATTCCGGGAGCTAAATCTAAACATGACGTTGATGACTAGTGCAAATAAGCCATTAAATCTTGGCTCCATATCGCTTTCTTCCTCACTGCCTCACTCCGTGACTGTGTGCATACATGCCCTACTTTTAGCAAGCTGACAAATTCCCTCCAACTTCTCACCTTCACCAAGATCAGTGGGATGTCTTTGGCTACATGTTCATTGGCGCTGACAGAGATATCCAAGGAGGGAAAGGCATGTGTGTGAGAAAGAGAACAGTTATTCCTGACCTCATGTCAGTCTGTTTTAATATGCTGAATATGACCAGTTGGTCAGGTAATTACACTATCTCTGGGAATCTGCATAATTGAAGATGCCATCAGCCCCCAGTCTCAAATTAATGGAGT
Source organism: Salvelinus sp. IW2-2015 (assembly GCF_002910315.2). Lineage (NCBI taxonomy): Eukaryota > Metazoa > Chordata > Actinopteri > Salmoniformes > Salmonidae > Salvelinus > Salvelinus sp. IW2-2015. Next base: position 14,654,222 of record NC_036866.1, read on the forward strand.
GTATGGTCTCTGGGCTTCAGGTTAAGCTCTTGCCACACGGCACCACCTCCACGCACTGAAATAGACTGTGACCTCCCTCCGCTGTGTACATGCAGCACTACAGGCAGCTTAACCCACTATATGTTGGAGGGAAGAGTTTTGCTAAAGGCTTTGCAAAATCTGTGAAGAAGACGTGTCCAGTGTTTTTGCACACCTATTGTGTTATGAACCTGAAGGTTCAAATTAGGTGTGCATATTTCAGTTTCGAATTTAGCCATATTAGTTTTTTGTGTGTTTTTATTTAGCTTTATCATGATGTTGTAGTATGTTTGGAAATTGACCATATTCATGACTGTATTCAGTTGTTCACTGAATGACTCAGAACAGCCATTCCATCAAAGGGGCAATCAGCTGTTAAAACGACAACAAAGCGTTTTCCCTGCCATTGTTTCGGTAAAAAGCTGAGGGATGCGGCTGGAAGAATGTAATCACTCTTACATTCATAGACTTAGCTATGGATGCATGGACCGGCCCACTCACCTCGAGAGTGACCCGGTCTCTGTATGAAATTGAATAGGGGTGTGATCTGAAAACTGCATTTGCATCTGAAATTGCGTAGGGACCAAATTGACTGTAACTCTCACAAAATAAATGTATTTTTGAGGGTGTTTCTGGAAATCACTTACATTTTGAGTAATGTGCCCTGCTAAAATAAGTGGACCCGTCAACATACACTGTAGTTGTTTTGAGGATCACACAGGTGTATGAGAGAATGTTGTTGTTCAGATAATAGTCTGGACAAAGGTAGTTATGCCATTTTGCTGTTGAGGGTTGGTATACGTCAGTAGACAGATGCACACAGACATTGAAATTGGCAGGTTCCAAATGTTTGTCAGCTTCATTATCAGATCGCAGAAGAGATGAGATGGACTCTGATAGACAGTCTTGCTGCACACAATGTACATAAAGTACATACAAAATACCCCAATACAGTTCCCTGCACCCATCAGGCAGGAGTCAGATAGGACTAGGTATATCTCTGTCTGGAGGAAAAGACAGACACTAACGTTAGCTCTTTAAAACAGTCCTAGGTCACTGATGTGCTGAAAATAGCATATGAGATCACTCCTGTGTAAATGTTTCATAGAAGCAGTGGTAGCAGAGACAAAGGGGGGCAGATGCACTCCTCTCCCAGCCTCTCTCTGCTCTGTGAGATAGATAAAGTGCTGTTCTCTCAGACAGAAAAGCACCAGAACCCATCTCTAAGGGTTGTGTCCCAAATGGCACCCGTGTTCCCTATGTAGTGCACTACTTTTGACCAGAGCCCTATGGCACCTGTGCAAAAGTAGTGCACTACATAGGGAATAGGGTACCATTTTGGATGTAGTCTCAGTCCCTCAGAAGGCAGCCATTAAGAAGGCTCCTGAACAGCTTTTACCCCCAAGCCATAAGACTGCTGAACAGTTAATCMAATTKCTACCCAGACTATTTACATTGACTCCTTTTATTATTATTATGATTTTTATTTTGTTTGCACTGACTGTATGAGCACTCTACACTCTACCCACACACTCACACATACTACACTGAACATTTCAACACACACACTACATACGCTCACAAACACACACACACACACACACATGCATATTGACGCCACACACACACACACATAGACACACTTTCACACTCTTCACATATGTTGCTGCTACTCTGTTTATCTATCCTGATTGCCTAGTCACTTTTACCCTTACTTACATGTACATATTACCTCAACTACCTCGTACCCCTGCACATTGACTCGTTACCAGTACTCCTTGTATCGCATTGTTATTTTATTCATACTATTTCCTTTTATGAATATTTTTTATTTTGCAAATATTTTTCAACTCTGCATTGTTGGGAATGGGCTCGTAAGTAAGCATTTCAAGGTAAAGTGAAATTTGGCGCATATGACCAATTTTGATTTGTATTTTCCAACACAGCTCCATGTGTTGGTGTATTAAACATAACTGTTAGAGTAAGAGCCAAGCTGCTGTGGCTATGTGATGGACTGTGTGATTGGCTCTAAATTGAGGCATCAGTAAAGCGCTCTAAAGGTTGAAGCTAGTCTCATTATTAGTATTTTTACCACAGGAGAAAAGGCAAGGGGCAGATCGTGTAGGTTTTCCTCTTACGGAAATCATTATTTTCTGGGTCTCTGAAAATTACTGTAGTATCACTTTTCTTTTTATACCTCAAAAGGACAATTTGAAATGCGTCTCTATTTTGAAGTACACAGTAATTTAGTCAACTATCGGCATTTGCACATTGCAAACCTCACAAGAGATTTATCTAGTGTATGATTACTATTCAGAGGGACTATGTTGTGTACCATCCAGTGCATTGTGACCTGGCCGGTGTATTTTGCAGCGTGTTTTAATGTCACAAGGTGGAGGGAGGCTAATTGGTGTTGACTGAGGAGCACAGCTCACTCCCCAACGCAATCACTGCTGGGATGAGCCTGACCCACACAGCGTGCAAACGCCAAGACTGCTGACAAACACCCTGTGGTGCTGAAAACCAGGCCAGTCTGTAAATAGCAACAGCATATGACAGCAACCGCGCTCCTACTGTGTCCTTCATCACCAGAGACACTTCCCCTGTGTTTGTCAGGCAGCATTAGAGACAGCTACAACTACTAGCACCTGTTATTCAGAGAGAAGGATGATAGATGATGGTGATTCATTGATTCATTCAAAGAGGCAAGATTCCTCAAGATTAATGAGTGCCGTGAAGGAGCGTAAAGCCCACTCACTCCCTCAGACAAATCCCCCATCATTTCCTTACATGCTTGATAGCATAGCAAGGAGTTTTTTCCGTAAAATACATTAGCATTCATCTAGCTTGTCATGACACACACGCACGCACGTGCACAAACACACACACACACACACACACACATACACACACACACACAGTGCATTCCTCAGTGTCTGCAGAGTTCATTCATACCAGTCCATTATTCTAAACTCAGGTACTGTAGTGGGATGATTCCTCTCACTTCATTCTCGCTATGATTTATCACTTCTGGTTGTTGCTTTGAAAAGAGACAATGGCTGTACTGCTTTTTAAACAGAATTGAGACAGAATTGTTGTTGCATCCTAATGTGCTTCTTTTCACTCCATTGTGTTAATTGTTTCGCTTTCCAAAACAGTTTGAGATGCTTTTCCATGTTTGTTTTGGTCTTTTTAAAGATTACTCATTGCCTGGTTTTTGAAAGAGATGAAAAGATGTTGAGCATTGTCTCTCGCCCATTAAAACACAAGCAACAAAGCATATAATCTCCCCACCAATGTTTAGGCAATTGTTCTGAAGAGATACTAATGGCTTCCTAGTTGTTTACTGAGAGGCCTGTTTGCGTAGAGTGATTATAACATGTAGCTTGAAAATAATCGGAGACTCTTGGGATTTTAACATAAAGGAGCCAGCTATTTTTTCCTCTATCAATTACAGCTGCAGACTCTGCTGAATGAAGGAAATGGAGTTGCATTTACTCTCCCTCCTAATATACCATGCTCTGCCTCCTTCGACCTAAGCAATATATTGTGGAAATTATTACACAGGAACACTCAAAGTCAATCTTAAATTWATCATTGTTTATTGTCAGCATGCTTGAGAGGTTCCAACAAAGTTAATTCCCCAAAGTGAACGTCTGTCAGAAGCTCGAACGGGGCAGTCCCGTTAGTTCCCTTATATACTGACAAGTCATATTTGCATGATTTAGCTTATTCACTGTTCCCCGAGCGCCGAAGACGTGGATGTCGATTATGGCAGCCCCCCGCACCTCTCTGATTCAGAGGGGTTGGGTTAAATGCTGAAGACACATTTCAGTTAAAGGCATTCAGTTGTACAACTGACTAGGTATCCCCCTTTCCCTTTCATAATGAATTAATCATTCATGTTTGCTTCCTTCATGTGACCGACCAATACTGGGTCATGCATGTGACAGACCAATACCTCACAAGGCTTCTTCTCTCTAAGCGGAGACCTTAAAACTGAGATATCTCTAAACAAGGCTCTGCGTGTACTGACAAATTGCAGACACTGATAGTGAGGATTCGTTCAATCAGTCACTTGCATAAACACAGAAATTGGTTTATAGAAAAGCACAAACATAGAACATAGAAATTGGTAAATAGAAAAGCACCAACAGCATTTTCCATCACAAATACATAGACAATTAACATGTATCATCACAGTAAGTGGAGTGCTGCCTAGAGAGAAACCTATTGAGGACCTATTTTTTTATTGTAATACGTAGAATCATTAAAAAACATAATTCATACGGAAAGCGGTGGCACCTACTGAATTGTCTGAAAGACAGAAATGTCTGAAAACTCTCCAAACAGAATAGCCTATCTATATACTGCAGCTCTGTTCACCGAAGGTGCTTCAACAAAGTACTGAGTAAATGGTCTGAATGCTTATGTAAATGTGATATTTGTTTTGCTTTGTCATTATAGGTTATTGTGTGTAGATTGATGAGGGGGAAAAAATAATTTATACATTTTAGAATAAGGCTGTAATATAACAACATTTTCTACACACAATAACCTAAAATGACAAAGCAAAAACAAATTTCACATTTACATAATCATTCAGACCATTTACTCAGTACTTTGTTGAATGTGGAAAAAGTAAAGGGGTCTGAGTACTTTTCGACTGCACTGTATACAGTAGATCACTGGTTGTTGGTTGAGCTCTGTTTGCATTGCACTGTGTTGAATCACAATATGAGCATTTTATTTACCCCAGCAGTGAGATTCTGCATGTTGTGTATAATGCTTTTGATAGGTTATTTTGTTTGTGTACTTCACAAAGAGTTGCTGTGACCACTCTCCAAGGGTCTCTCAGGGGGATGCAAACCCATTTCACACCTCACACATGTACAGGTTACCCACTTGTACATACAGTGAAACAGGACTATATAAGCACCCCCTAATTATTATATTAGCTAATGGGATTAGGAATACATTTATAAAAGATTGAATCTACTGCCTTGTGGTGAGTCATTATGCATAAAGAAAATATATAGACAGTTCTGTGAAGTTGACTACTTGACTACTTGGCTTCTCCAGTACAACAGCAGGGATAGGCAACTGGCCCTCCTTTTGAAGGCCCTCAATCAAAAATATATCTCACTCAGATATCATATTAAAACCTGCAAACATTTCTCTCCACCCTATTGGAAAATATGTAGAATTGCAGGAAATTAGCTGTTAAACAGCAACATTTTCTCTTCGCCCCATGGCAAAATGTGTAGAATTGCACGAAATTAACTCTAAAATGTAAAAAATGTATCTTCTGTCAAAAGTGGGCTGCTAAAATGTTTTGCTTGCAATGTGGTGGTGGGGGAGGGGTACGCAGACCTGCGAGCAACTGCCGCCCTTCAAGATTTTTGATGGCCACCACCCCATCAATGTTGCCCATCCCTAATCTAAAGTATGAGTAAAGGATGTTGTTCTTTGAGTACATGGAAGATCTAGAAGCACAGCCTCCAGTGTCCCCCTCCATCTCCCCAGGGTCTCCACTGATGAAGAAAAACTACACTTGAGCTCTCCCTCCTTCCCTAGCTTTGTATGAGGACTTAAAGCTGATCTGGGGCCCTTGTCTTTAGTAGAGCACCAGTTAGAGGATCCTAGGGTTGGCCATGCATGACCAGCTGTCCCGTCTTTACACCTCTCCCCAGATATTGATGAGTGTGCAGAGGGGAAGCACTACTGCAGGGAGAACACCATGTGTGTCAACACCCCCGGCTCCTTCATGTGTGTCTGCCACACGGGTTACATCAGGATCGATGACTACTGCTGCACGGGTGAGTCCTTTCTTCTGGCAGACTCTTATAGCTGCTATCAGGAGAGACCCATACTGCCCTACCAAGCAAAAAGGCAGTAACTGCTAATTTGGTCGAAAATTAGTTAATGTCATTTTTGCTACATTAAATACATGCTTAATCATGTGGACAAGTGTCCTTCCACTATTGTTTCTTGGAGAAAATGGGGGTCATGTCAGCAGTAACTGCATAAAGTTATTGTGAAACCACGTTAATAAAAGCCATTTTTCTTAGTTCCACGCTATGAGCAGTTACTGCCTTTTTGCTTGGTAGGGCAGCATACTGTACTTGTTTCATGTTTATGACTTCAGACTAAACCGTTGAAAGCTGCAGAGGGGAGCCTTTTCAACAGAAGTTATTGGAAGGGATATTATTTAATGAGGCAACTTAGCTGTGCTCAGTGTGTGCGTCAGCGTTTGTGTGTGTGTGTGTGTCAGTATGTGCGCACAATTGTGACTCATGCTTGTGAGCCTTTTTAAAACAGTTCCAGAACTATCATCATGTGATGAAAACACTTCAAACACTGCATAGCCATGTACAATTGAAGTCGGAAGTTTACATACATCTTAGCCAAATACATTTAAACTCAGATTCACAATTCCTGACATTTAATCCTGGTAAAAATTCCCTGTCAGTTAGGATCACCACTTTATTTTAAGAATGTGAAATGTCAGAATAATAGTAGAGAGAATGATTTATTTCAGCTTTTACTTCTTTCATCACATTCCCAGTGGGTCAGAAGTTTACATACACTCAATTAGTATTTGGTAGCATTGCCTTTAAATTGTATGACTTGGGTCAAATGTTTCGGGAGCCTTCATCAAGCTTCCCACAATAAGTTGGGTGAATTTTGGCCTATTCTTCCTGACAGAGCTGGTGTAACTGAGTCAGGTTTGTAGGCCTCCTTGCTCGCACTTTTTTCAGTTCTGCCCACAAATGTTCTATGGGATTGAGGTCAGGGCTTTGTGATGGCCACTCCAATACCTTGACTTTGTTGTCCTTAAGCCATTTTGCCACAACTTTGGAAGTATGCTTGGGGTCGTTGTCCATTTGGAAGACCCATCGCGACCAGGCTTTAACTCCTTGACTGATGTCTTGAGATGTTGCTTCAATATATCCACATCATTTTCCATCCTCATGATGCCATCTATTTTGTGAAGTGCACCAGTCCCTCCTGCAGCAAAGCACCCCCACAACATGATGCTGCCACCCCCGTGCTTCACGGTTGGGATGGTGCTCTTCGGCTTGCAAGCTTCCCCCTTTTTCCTCCAAACATAAAGATGGTCATTATGGCCAAAAAGTTATATTTTTGTTTCATCAGACCAGAGGACATTTCTCCAAATAGTACCATCTTTGTCCCCATGTGCAGTTGCAAACCGTAGTCTGGCCTTTTTATGGCGGTTTTGGAGCAGTGGCTTCTTCCTTGCGGAGCGGCCTTTCAGGTTATGTCGATATAGAACTTGTTTTACTGTGGATATAGATACTTTTGTACCTGTTTCCTTCATCATCTTCACAAGGTCCTTTGCTGTTGTTCTGGGATTGATTTGCACTTTTCGCAGCAAAGTACGCTCATTTCTAGKAGACAGAACGCGTCTCCTTCCTGAGCGRTATGACGGCYGCGTGRTCCCATGSTGTTTATASTTGYGTACTATTGTTTGTACAGATGAACGTGGTACCTWCAGGCGTTTGGAAATTGCTCCCTAGGATGAACCAGACTTGTGGAGGTCAAAACATTTTTTATGAGGTCTTGGCTGATTTCTTTTGATTTTCCCATGATGTCAAGCAAAGAGGCACTGAGTTTGAAGGTAGGCCATGCACAAAGTAGATGTCCTAACTGACTTGCCAAAACTATAGTTTGTTAACAAGTTAAACGAGTTTTAATGACTCCAACCTAAGTGTATGTAAACTTCCGACTTGTACATACAACCTCAAATACCAGTGCACCCGCACATTGACTATGTATCGGTACCCCCCTATATATGGTCTCGCTATTGTTATTTGACTGCTGCTATTTAATTACTTGTTACTGTTATCTCTTATTCTTATCTGTATTTTTTGAAACTGCATTGTTGGTTCKGGGCTCGTAAGTAAGCATTTCACTGTAAGGTCTACTACACCTGTTGTATTCGGCGCATGTGACTTGGCGCATGTGACTTGAATCGCTTTGAGATTCTTTGAAAGCGCTATATCAGTTGAACAAATTAGAGCAGGCAGGGCGTGCATGTGACAGTTAGAGTGGGGAGGGAGAAGCGGCAGACAAGTCAATCTATACTGAACAACAATATAACATGCAACAATTTTACGATTTTACTGAGTTACAGTTCTTTTAAGGAAATCAGTCAATTGAAATAAATTCATTAGGCCGTAATCTATGGATTTCACATGATTGGGCAGGGGCACAGCCATGGGTTGGCTTGGGAAGGTATAGGCTCACCCACTTGGGAGCCAGGCCCACCCACTGGGGAGCCAGGCCCAGCCAGTCAGAATGAGTTTTTCCCCACAAAAGGGCTTTATTACAGACAGAAATACTCCTCATTTCCATCAGCGGTCCAGGTGGCTGGTCTTAGACGATCCCACAAGTGAAGAAGCCGGATGTGGACGTCCTGGGCTGGCGTGGTTGCAAGTGGTCTGCAGTTGTGAGGCCAGTTGGACATACTCTACTCCAAATTCTCTAAAACGACGTTGGAGGTGGCTTATGGTAGAGAAATTAACATTAAATTCTCTGGCAACATCTCTGGTGGACATTCCTGCAGACAGCATGCCAATTGCATGCTCCCTCAACTTGAGACATCTGTGGCATTGTGGTGTGTGACAAACTGCACATTTTAGAGTGACCTGTGCCACACCTGTCAAGTGGATGGATTATCTTGGCAAAGGGGAAATGCTCACCAACACGGATGTAAACTAATTTGTGCACAAGATTTGAGATAAATAAGCTTTTTTTGCTTATGGAACATTTCTGGGATCTTTTATTTCAGCTCATGACAGATGGAACCAACACTTTCCATATATTTATATATATTTTTGTTCAATATAAAAAGACTGCAAGCAAGATTCCTCATCTTTCTTCTCCTCTGTTCTTCCCTGTTCTGTTTCTCTGTCAGCAGTACTGTAGCCCTCCATGTTCAGGTCAGCCAGTTCTCTTCACACCAGATTGAAATGCCACATGGTGACACAGTTACTACTGACACAAGCACTCTTTTTCTGTAGAGGGACATGCTCAGCCTGACTTCCAGTTACCCTTAGAGTTGTGTTCCCTTAGATTGTTTCAGGCAGTGAGTTGAAGAAACAGACTTTGGGAAATATTTACTAAGTTTGCATCAATAAAGTTTGTGGTTTTCAGAAGAGAATGATACTGCAGCTAAAAAGCTTACAATTTCTTCTAAAGTCCATGTTTTTACCATGGATGTCATATGTAGGTGCAGACCTTGAATAGATAAATGGCAAATACACTACTTGAACTTGAGTAGACCTTTGTGACTACACTCAGGCTTTAATGAAGATCATTTGATTATGGCCCTGACTTCTTGATGACCCACAAACTGTTGACGAACCACCATTGTTCCATTAGTCATTTTAAATCAGTCTTACGTTTCACAATAAACAATATCACAAAGATAAAAAAAGAAATCAAATATTTAAAATAACATCATGACTAATATTGTTACTGAACAGCAGGCCCATGTCTCCTTCCAGTTGTAAAGATGACTCAATAGTATACGCATAGATACAGTATGTAGCATGGTCGTCATGTTCGCTGTGAGTGCATTACAGTGCGAGTTATGAGGCTAAGTAGATCCCTGTGTGTGTCGTCTCTGAGGGGGACACAAAACATTTCCTCTTCGTCTGTAATTAAAAAAGCAATTACCACTAATTCAAACTAACTCAGCACGGAGGAGAGGAGACAGAGAGAAGAGGAGGTAGAATGCATAGTAAAGGAGCAGCCTGCCTGGCTGAGACGTGCCAGAAAGAGGGTTGCATCCCAAATGGCACACTATTCTCTTTATAGTGCACTACTTTTGACCAGGGCCCGTAGGGAGGGACCATAGGGCTCTGGTCAAAAGTAGTGCACTATATAGGGAATATGGTGCATTTGGGACATAGCCAGAGAAAGGATTCGGGCCTGCTGCAACGCTGCTCTCCCCCCCCCCCCCCTCCTTCCCCTCTGAGCTTCTGGGTTTGACTTAAAGCAGTAAGAGTCTGTAAGACACACCAAGACAATTTTTTACATTTCCTGACTGCCACAACTATGCCATTGGTGGGTTTCCCCTTGTTGATGAGAACAAGAAACAGAAGAGGATATGGGAATGGAGGTGGTGAGGCTGTCAGTAGGTATTTTAGGAATGTTTCAGAAGGAATAATCATGAGAATTCTCACTCATCTCACACTTTTTTGTTCTCTTATTTATTCAGTGAAGAAGAGACACACACCTTGCGTACTCAGTCTTTTCTCTAGTGTTAGTTCTCCTTAGACACACCCTGAATTACATTCCACTCACAGTTATATTTCTATGCATCTTAGAGCCGGATGCAGTCTCCTATTCATTTGTCTCCTATCCTGCAACCCATTAGTTTCACCGATTTACAATGAAGATTAATACTGCAGCCCAGTGGATTAAGTTGTGTCTCTGTATTTTAAATAGAATCTTATTAAAATGCCTTCAAGTCAGAGCCATGCACACCTCTGTTATGCATCATGATTAAACCGAGGTGTATTCAGGGGGCCTGATGTAATGACTTTCTGCCTGCTACAGTACAGTCAAATTACTGTCGTAATCTCTCTCTGGGTTATTGGACTATCAGTGTATATTCACAAGCATTGCCTCAGCGCATGATATAGAATCGCTCATATAGAGCCACACTCCACCTCTTATCTGATATTAAAAAGATGAATTATGGTTAAATTGTACTTAATTCAAAACTTGTCCGATGGACCCATATGTGGCTAAATCAAATCAAACCGACACAATCTTATTAGAGCACATACACAAGGCACTGCCTCCGACAAGATTCATGTTTATTTCCAGAGTATGCCATCTCGCCCATTCCTGTTGCACTGTGATATGTTAGCGATAGGGGCCCTTTGCTAAGGTAGCTATGGGGTTCTATTCATTATTAATAGCAATCAAACATCTGTTTCTGTTTGAACAGGATCCAGAGGGAATGGGCTATTCCCCACGTGGCTTAGAAAGGAAATATAGCACCAGCTCAAGAAAACACAAAATGTAATATCTCCCATGTCCATTAGAATAACTTATTCAATATGAGGATCTTTATTATTCTCCGTGGATTCGAGCAATTACTAGATTGCAAACCTCAGCAGAAATAATGCACAGGTAGCCTAATTATATGGTTTTTCCATAAGTGCATGTATCTATACTAGTCCACATAGTGATTAAGAAAGAATACGCTTATTTAATTGAGTTACTCTAGTAACAGTAATTCTGGATTAAAAGGCTAAACCCAGAGAGATTTTCTATAGTAACATCATGAGGTTCTGGGTTCAAGTGAACATGGTATTTACATAAAACACCCGACAGTGAAGGGGGTCACTATTTAACATCACAGCTGGTCAATGTCGAATAGAGTCAGGACAGAAAGGAGCAACCCAACTTTCCCCTGCTCTCTGACTATCATTTTAGCCTTGATCTTGAAGGTCAAGATCGCCCTCCTCTCTTCCTCCCTCCCCAAAGTGTCTGGGGAGTGCTCCTCACTCCTAAAGATGAGTTGCCTTTGAATGTTATTAGAGGGCTGCTGTCCTGAGGTGTGTGTGATGGGATATGAGGTGTGTGACCTCGCTCTTATCCGATGATGACCAATCCGGCCTTGGTCTCAGAGGCAGTAAGGTGGGGATGAAGTGAGGGCGGAGGTGGATATGAAGTGAGGGCGGAGGTGGATATGAAGTGAGGGCGGAAGTGGATATGAAGTTGGCGTTACGTAACATGGGTTCCTGCGTGCGTCCATCTGTGTATGTGTGTGCCTCTGCGTCCGTGTGTGGGGTTTTTCTTCTTGACTAGTGCTGCTCATGCTGCAGACAGATAAACAATCAATTATGTCAGGCTGTCACTAGGAGCCCTCTGTAGCGTGCTACAGCAGGACTGCTGACTGGAGCCTCAGCCCCTGGAGCCAACTCGCCTTTGTCCAACAATTGACGACACACACTGTAACTAAAACTGCATTAGGCCGTGGTAATACAGTCACTGTATCAGTTAATACTTGTCACTGCATCTAGAACTACTTATAAACTCAGGAGACTCACTGATCTTTATGGAAATGGAGACATTCTGGGTCTTCACAGGCATAACATAATAACAGTTTCTAAATGTGAAGGCTGTGCTGAATTAGAGTGTCTGTTTTCCATCTTTGGGAGAGTATCAAAAGTCATCATAAGATGCGCCGAGGATCTTGTGAGTAAGGAGATTA
>NC_036866.1:14667475-14685676 GCF_002910315.2 Salvelinus sp. IW2-2015
CTCCTTCATCCCCACCTCCAGCCCTCCCTTCATCCCCACCTCAGCACTGCACTATTCATCCACCACGTCCGGCCTCCCTTCATATCCACCCGCCCACTCTCCCCCTGCCTCCATTATGCCCACCCCCGCTCCTTCATCGCACCCGCTCCTCATGACCCGCCCCATCCCCACCATCGCCTCGTATCCACCTCGCCCTTCATATCCCACTCCCTTCATTGCCTCGCCTCCCCCTTCAATCCATCTCCTCATCCACTCCGCCTCTTCATCCCTCCCCTCACTTCAATCCACTCCGCCACTACCCATCCGCCCTCTTCATCCCACCCCTTCATCCATCCGCCTCAACCCACCCCCTCCCGTTCATCCCCACCTCCGCCCCCCCCTCCCTCATCCCCACCTCCGCCCTCCCCTTCATCCCCACCTCCCCCTCCCTTCATCCCCACCTCCCCTCTCCTTCATCCCCACCTCAGCCCTCCCTTCATCCCCACCTTCCGACCTCCCTTCATATCCACCTCCGACCTCCCTTCATATCCACCCTCCGCCCTCCCTTCTATCCCCAGCCCCGCCCTCATTAATCCCACCCCGCCCTCACTTCATCCCCACCCCCGCCCTCTCCCTTCACTCTCCCCACCCCCGCCCTCCCTCATCATCCCCCACCTCCGCCCTCCCCTCATTATCCACCTCCGCCTCCCCTCATATCCACCTTCGCCCTCCCTTCATATCCACCTCCGCCCTCCCTTCATCCCACCTCTAGCCCCCCTTCATCCCCACCTCAGCCCTCCTTCATCCCCACCTCGCCCCCCTTCATCCCCACTCCCGCCTCCTCATCCCACCTCCCCCTCCCTCATCCCACCTCCGCCCTCCCTTATCCCACCTCAGCCCTCCTTCATCCCCACCTCCGCCTCCCTTCATATCCACCCGCCTCCCTATTCATATCCACCTCGCCCTCCCTTCATCCCAGCCCGCCCTCCTTCATCCCATGCCCCCCCCATCACTTCAAATCCCCACCCGCCCCCTTCATCCACCCGCCCTCCTCATCCCCACCTCCGCCCTCCCTCATCATCCACCTCGCCCTCCCCTCATCATCCCACCTCACGCCCTCCCTTCTATCCACCTCCGCCCTCCCTTCATCCCCCACCTCCAGCCCTCCCTTCATCCCCACCTCAGCCCCTCCCTTCATCCCCACCTCGCCCTTCCCCCACTTTTCTCATCCCCCACCTTCCCCCCCTTCATTCCCCACCTCCGCCCTCCCTTCATCCCCCCTCCCCCTTCCCTTCATCCCACCTCCGCCCTCCCTTCATCCCACCTCCGCCTCCCCATTCATTCCCCCACCCCCGCCTCCCTTCATATCCACCCCCGCCCTCCCTTCATATCGCACCCCCGCCCTCCCTTTCATCCCACCTCCGCCCTCCCTCATCCCCACCTCAGCCCTCCCTTCATATCCACCTCAGCCCTCCCTTCATATTCCACCTCCAGCCCTCCCTCATCATCCACCTCAGCCCTCCTTCATCCACCTCAGCCCTCCCTTCATATCCACCTCAGCCTCCCTTCATATCCACCTCCGCCCTCCCTTCATCATCCACCCTCCGCCCTCCCTTCTCCCACTCCCCTCCTCATCCCCACCTCCGCCCTCCCTTCATCCACCTCCGCCCTCCTCATCCCACCCCGCCCTCCCTTTCATTCCCCGCCCTCCTTCAATCCCCACCTCCGCCTCCCTTCATATCCACCTCGCCCCCCTTCATATCCACCTCCGCCCTCCTCATATCCACCTCCGCCCTCCCTTTCATATCCACCTCACGCCCTCCCTTCATATCCACCTCCAGCCCTCCCTTCATATCCACCTCAGCCCTCCCCTTCATATCCACCTCAGCCCTTCCCTTCATATCCACCTCAGCCCTCCCTTCATTCCACCTCAGCCCTCCCTTCATATACCCTCAGCCCTCCCTTCATATCCACCTCCGCCCTACCTTCATATCCACCTCACCTCCCTTCATATCCACCTCAGCCCTCCCTTCATATCCACCTCAGCCCTCCCTTCATATCCACCTCAGCCCTCCCTTCATATCCACCTCAGCCCTCCCTTCATATCCACCTCAGCCCTCCCTTCATATCCACCTCGCCCTCCCTTCATATCCCACCTCAGCCCTCCCTTCATATCCACCTCAGCCCTCCCTTCATACCACCTCAGCCCTCCCTTCATATCCACCTCAGCCCTCCCTTCATATCCACCTCGCCCTCCTCAATCCACCTCGCCCTCCCTTCATATCCACCTCCGCCCTCCCTTCATGTCCACCTCCGCCCTCCCTCATATCCACCTCCGCCCCCCCTTCATATCCACCTCCGCCCCTCCCTTCATATCCACCTCCGCCCTCCCTTCATATCCACCTCCGCCCTCCTTCATATCCACCTCCGCCTCACTTCATAATCCACCTCTCCCCTCCCTACCACCTCTGCCTCACTTCATATCCCCTCCGCCCTCCCTTCATCACCACCTCCGCCCCTCCCTTCATCACCACCTCCGCCCTCCCTTCATATCCACCTCCGCCCTCCCTCATATCCACCTCCGCCCTCCCTTCATATCCACCTCCGCCCTCCCTTCATATTCCACCTCCGCCCTCCCTTCTGCATATCCACCTCCGCCCTCCTTCATATCCACTTCCGCCCTCCTTCATATCCACTCGCCCTCCCTCAACCACCTCCCTCCTCAATCCACCTCCGCCCTCCCTAATATCCACCCCCGCCTACCTTTCATATCACCCCCGCCCTCCACTTCATATCCACCCCGCCCTCACTTAATCCCCATGCCCGCCCTCCCTTCATATCCACCTCCGCCCTCCTTTCATATCCACCTCCGCCCTCACTTCATATCACACTTCCGCCCTCCTTTCATATCCACACTCCGCCCTCCCTGTCAACTCCAATCCCCCTCATCCCCTCCCCCACTTCATATCCACCTCCGCCCTCACACACACACACACACACACACACACACACACACACACACACACACACACACACACACACACAGGAAGGATAACCTCGTCGCAGACACACACACACATGCACCTAGTCTGCCAATTTCTCCATCCTGTCGATTCAGAGTGATGGCATACAACTCCCCTGCCCGGCAGGCATAGACAGATGTGACCTTGGGCAAATCTCCTCTCTGTTTTTACTCTCCCCTTCTGTTAGTTTTATATGCTATCTGCATCTCATACGACACCCTGTTCCCTATAAAGTGCACTACTTTTGACCAGGACCCATAGGGTTCTGGTCAAAAGTAGTGCACTTTGTAGGGAAACGGGTGCCATTTGGGACTTATCCTATATGCTGCCTCAGTGGGGACTCAGAGCAGGTTTTAATGCAGGACATCAGCAGGTGTGATAGAGCAGCAGGACCGGTGTTCCTCCATGTTCTTGACTCTGTAATATAGACATTATACCCTCAAAGGAGAAGCTCAACACCACATCACTTTCAATTTGTTTGAGCCTGATACTGTTCAGGAAATGTAATGGATGGGATGATGACAATGAAATGGATGTAGCTTAGGTCTCTCCCGTGGCACGCATTCTCATTCAGATACGTTCTTGTTCTCAGATAGTAAGACGTTCAGTTTGAGGGCCGTTTGGTTTTTGCTGTATTACACAATAGAAGTCCAACAACTACAGAAGAAATACTTCCACTAATTAGGAGAAAAGCACAATATATTAATACTGTACTTTATTGTTATTGTTTAGTAAGACTCCTGAGAGCTAGTCAGTTGGTGTATGAACATGTGTGACCACAGCAAAGAGGACTTGATGCCAGGCTTTGGATGGCCCAGAAATCCACAAACAAATGGAAGAAGTGTTACCCAGAGATAAGCAATACAATGTTATGCACCATAGTTTTTCATCTGGTATTATTGATAGAAGTGGTCAACTATTACTGGTGTAATAGTGTCATGTCATCTCAGTGCTCAGTGCAGAGCAGACTCAATCAGGACTAGAACATTCTCTCTGCCAAAAGGAGTTGGATAGTTTGATAACCAATGACAGGTTTGGGTCCTTTGAGACCTGACTTTGTGTCATTCTAGATACTGAGTCATAACTGAAGTTTTGTTTTGCTTCTATAAAGGTACACAGTAAGTTTCCAGTCGTTTTTGGAAGATCACAACGCAACACCAAAAGTTTAGTAACCAACTGCCTTAAGTTGTACACAGTAAGCAAATACTTATCACGAAGTAGTAGTTCTCTACACCCACAATAACATCTGCTAAATATGTGTATGCGACCAATAAAATGRAACCCTCTGGAACAGTCCACACAGAATAGATTTATTCCTGTGTGTCTGTGGGATAAAGATCTCCCTGTGTTCGGCTTGGTACTGATGATAGTGTGTGTCTGCCTCTCTCTGCTTCCTGCGGTTAAGGTGTGATTGACCTGTGTAAGGAAACGTTTTGTTTAGGTCTTAAAGGTGCTGTTATGGAATGATTGACCTGTGTAAGGTGAAGTTTAGTTCAAGTCTTAAAGGTGTTATGGAATGATTGACCTATGTAAGATGAAGTTTAGTTCAGTTCTTAAAGGTGCTGTTATGGAATGATTGACCTGTGTAGGTGAAGTTTAGTTCAGGTCTTAAAGGTGCTGTTATGGTATGATTGACCTGTGTAAGGTGAAGTTTAGTTTCAAGTCTTAAAGTGTTATGGAATGATTGACGCAGGGGGGGGGGGGGGGGGGGGGGGGGGGGGGGGGGGGGGGGGGGGGGGGGGGGGGGGGGGGGGGGGGGGGGGGGGGGGGGGGGGGGGGGGGGGGGGGGGGGGGGGGGGGGGGGGGGGGGGGGGGGGGGGGGGGGGTGCTGTAAGTGAAGTTTAGTTCAAGTCCTTAAAGGTGTTATGGTATGATTGACCTGTGTAAGTGAAGTTTAGTTCAGGTCTTAAAGGTGGCTGTTATGGAATGATTGACCTGTGTAAGGTGAAGTTTAGTTCAGGTCTTAAAGGTGCTGTTATGGAATGATTGAACTGTGTTTGTTTTGCTGTTCCAGAGCATGATGAGTGTGTGAGCGGACTGCACAGCTGCGCCCAGAATGCCCTCTGTTTCAATACGGTGGGGGGACACAGCTGCTCTTGTAAGCCGGGATACACTGGCAACGGTACCATCTGCAAAGGTGAGATCCTACTGACCAGACCCACACAGATACAGTACAGATAGGGTCCTTTTTCATTCTAGTACCCCTTCCCTAATGGATAGACCATTACTAACCATCCAACAAGTAGTGGATGAATTCTAAAATATATATAAAATGTATCTCATTGAAATAAATTAATCAAAAAAGCGGWATGAGTTTGAAAAATGTAATCACATTGCAAAATGACCCCATGGACAGTAMACTTAGCACCTTTTTTTCTATCTAGAACCTTAAAGGGTTATTTGGCTKTCCCCATAGGATAACCCTTTTTGGTTCCAGGTAGAACACTTTTGGTTCCAGGTAGAACTCTTTCTACAGAGGGTTCTACATGGAACACAAAATGGTTTTACCTGGAACCCAAAGTGTTCTACCTGGAACCAACAAGGGTTATCCTTTTTTTTACCTTTTTGTAACCCTTTTTTTCTAGGCCTAATTCAAATGTTAATCGAGCTAAATTAATGTTGAATACTGACTACTGACTTTGTCTGTGTTCTTCCTCTAGCGATGTGTGATGGCCTGTGCCAGAATGGAGGAACCTGCATCTCCCCTAATAACTGCATCTGCCAGCTAGGCTTCACAGGGAAGAGCTGTGAGACAGGTAAGACTTCCTTTGTCTAGTCGGCAGTCCTCTGACTTAAACACTGCATCAAGACTACAGAATAGAAAGTATGAGGGAAGAGGTGAAGTGTGGAGTTGTTTAGATAGATTTGATTTGTATTTCAAAGGATCAAATATGATTTTTTAAATCAAATGTTATTGTCACATGCGCCGAATACAACAAGTGTAGACCTTGCAGTGAAATGCTTACTTACAAGCCCTTAACCAACAATGCTTTAAKATGTTTTAAGAAAAATAAGTGTTAAAGTAGTCACTCAAGACTACTTTAAAGTAGTCACTCTTGCTGAAAATAAAATCTTAAGAGGATACTTTCAGTGTTATCATCGCTTTGGTGCCAGAGTTTATTTCATTTTCTAGACATACCAGAAAGAGTCCATTAAGTCATCTGCATCCTTGTTTAAAATAAAAACAATGTCTTGTGTTCAATTGGAATACATTTGACTGAGACAATCAAATGAGACTGTTGTCCATTTTAAGTGTTGACCGGGCCCTGTCTGTACTTGGTGACTGTCTTTATTTACTCTGACAGTAAAAATGGCATGTGATATTACTGAGATATTTTCAGTATACTCCAGCTGGGTTATTTGGAGCTTGCAAGAAAGGCATTTCGCTGTACTTGTGACATTAAAACTTGAAACTATTCACAAAAAGCACCCACCTTCAGTTTCTCCAGAACCGTTTTCCATAAATACATGGCTCTTAGTTTCCCCATTTCCCCTGTTCATCCTCCTTCATTACCTATGTGTTCTGTTCTGTGGTGACTAATAAAATAGTAATCTGTTCCAATGTGCCATTGGAGGATTTTAACTGCAGTCGCAGCACTATGGGAATGACTGTCTGCATCACACCAGATATTATTCAGTATGGCATTTTCTTTTACAGGGCTTTAAACTTTCTCACTTTCAAATGACAATAGCACACAAACACTGATGCACTGTGCATTATAGTGCATCAAGCATTATACTGTAGATTTACCACTATGCATCAAACTCATCCTATATTGATGTCTATCATTTGTAATCTGTTTTCGTATATATTTCCATCTGCGGTGGTGTATATGTAAGCATCATGGGGAGAGGTTGAAACGGCGTTGACATGCTCATGTAGCAGCTTAACACTCCGTATCCTTGATCTATACAACAGATGCTTTGCTCTCAGCCTGTCGTACATAGAGAATAGCTGTCAGGACAAGACAACATGGAAAGCTGATAAAAAAACAGGGCCTTAAAGTTTGAGACTGTCTTTAGGCTCTCAGACAGGGCAGACAGAACAGAAACCGAGATCTGCTGAGCTGAGCCGCTGCCTACTCATTGGTGCAGGTATTGATTGCACATAAAGGACCTTTATGAGGCGTACCCTTTTACTGCCTGTCTTAAAGTAAATTACTTTTCTCAAGGTGCTGTTCTGTCCTGTTTTTTTGATGCTGAGGACGGCTGAAGGGAAGGCTAGAAAGCTGGCTGRTGTTATGAGCATAATAACCATGATCTCTTATCACTCCATCTGCTCTCTGCAGTAGACCAGCTCTGATGACCATGTACCCTAGTAATGATATGGCCAGAGCTCTCAACCATTTCATTACCTTCACTAGGCTGGGCTTTGCCTTCACTAGGTTTTCTCTGTAGAATCTGCAATTTTCTGTTCTGTAGATCTAGCAATAGTGAGTAGCAGGGGACATGGAATTGTGAGAATGTATTTTCTGTTTAATAGAACAGTTTAGAACAGAATGCTTAAMGCCTAATTAGTGACAAACAAATAGTTGTGGTGCAGAGTGATTTTGTCAATCTAATCACAGAATGAGAGAAAACAGTAATGATGATGATGTGGAGCTCAGGCCTCTGTTAATTTTTGGCTCCTTCCTTCCCAACAGTTAATCATCAACGTTGATTTTAATTCACACACAAACACTCAAACAGATTCCCAGAGAGGGTGCCYCAGGTGACAAGGCTTTTGTCACCACCTCTGCATCTGTTTCTCTCCTCCTTTCCCCTCTGAGAGTCTTCCCCTCCTTTCCACTCTGTCTCCAGCCCCGTCAGGCTTGTGACAGCTCCTGTCCTCACGTGCCCATTGTGCCCTCAACAAATAGCTGGAGCTACCTCTGGAGTTGCCTGACGACTCAAACTGAATTCTTCCGCTGCTCTAAGTTCACTACATAATTCAGTCTGAGACGCCATAGTTGAAGTAATTTGTGGTGACGTCAAAATTAGGGATGTTGCACAAAACATCAGCGATTTGATCATCTCTAACCAATCAGAGTATCAAAGCCAATGATGCATTCTTTTTTACACCCTTTTTTGTGATATCCAATGGTTACAGTCTTGTCCCATCACTGCAACTCCCGTACGGACTCGGGAGAAGCAAAGGTCGAGAGCCATGCGTCCTCCAAAACACGACACTGCCAAGCCGCACTGCTTTTTGACACACTGCTCGCTTAACCCGAAAGCCAGCCGCAGCAATGTGTCAGAGGAAACACAGTACAACTGGCGACCGAAGTCAGCGTGCATGCGCCCGGCCCGCCACAAGGAGTGGCTAGAGTGAGATGGGACAAGGACATCMCGGCYGGCTAAACCCTCCCMTAACCCGGATGACGCTGGGCCAATTGTGCGCCGCCTCATGGGGTTCCCAGTCGCGGCCGGCTGCAACACAGCCTGGGATTGAACCCRGGTCTATAGTTACGCGCCACTCGGGAGGTCCCACCAATGACACATTTTCTAAACGCTGCTTTACCCACGTATGAAACCCATCGGTTTCTGGAAATAGTCTGGTGGTACTCAGATCCAGGCTCATTGAGGAGAAGAAACTAACGTSCATGGGCGTGACGCAGCGTTTGGCTAGAGCAAGGAGTTTGGGCAACCAGGCAACCTCTGGAGGCGTCTGCAGAGACCTCACCAGGCAGTCAGTGGATGGACTGGAGGAGTCAGTGCTCATGTGCTTATGAGCAGAGAGAAAGAGAGAGAGAGAGAGCTCCATCCATCCATCCAGCCTGGGGAGCAAGGCTAGTCGAGGTCGAGCAAGGCTTGGTGACTGAACATGGAAAAGCTTTCACAGCGGCCCGCTCCCCCAACCAACCCACCGTGCTGCTTTTAGACCCCTCCCCCCCGGACACACACTGCCTCCAGAACAGTGGCAAGCTACCTGCCTGTGACAGCTGAGAGTGAGGTCCTAAAACACAGAGCGAAGACACACACACACACACTACATCTTTCTTTTGTTTTTAGCTTATTACCTTCTCCCTTAATTTATATTCAAAGCCATTCCAAGCTTGTTAGGCTTTATTGTTGTTTTTTTCCTCCACTCTGATAGCCCACTGTGCCTTCAGTCTCTAATGGCAACCCATTGTTGCCCTTGGCGGCAGTTATCTGTGGTTACAATAAAACAATGAAAGCAGCCAAAAGAAGAGTGATCTTGGTGTTGTGTAGTGTCTCACTCCCTCTGTGACTCATCTTTACACTAAAATTGTTCTTCAAGGACCAAGATAARGAAATAGGGGCTTGTGTTAGATGTTATTGATGTGCTATAGAAACAACTCTGCTCGACATATGGAGAACAACCTGGTGGAAAGCTTTGAAAAGCTTGTAACTATTCAAGGCTCGTTATTTTTCTACTATTACAGTAGTTACATACTCAGACTTACATACTCGCCTTTCTACATTTAAGAAAGGTCCGGAAGGTCTTAAACACGCTTGATGAACCTTTCAACATCCTCAGGTAACTTCATATTTGAGGCTTTTTTTAGGCTCTATTAAATGAGAGTTGTTGCCTGACTAGAGGAAGAGAGGAGAGGATACAGCACAGTTCTGTTAGAAACCAGACCAGACAGCAGAAGAGCCGGAGCCCAGGGGTCACTCTGACACATCGACCAGGAGGGTGGATGGGTGGACGGATGCAGACAAACAGTTTGTTACTACAGACCTCATTAACATGGAAGACAGACAGACAGACAGACAGACCTGTCTCTTATACACATCTAGATGTGTATAAGAGACGGATACAGCACAGTTCTGTTAGAAACCAGACCAGACAGCAGAAGAGCCGGAGCCCAGGGGTCACTCTGACACATCGACCAGGAGGGTGGACGGATGCAGACAAACAGTTTGTTACTACAGACCTCATTAACATGGAAGACAGACAGACAGACAGACAGACAGACAGACAGACAGACAGACAGACATCTTCTAATCAAATCAATTGTTATTTGTCACACATACACATGGTTAGCAGACAGACCTCTTCCCATCTTAGTTACTGTTACATAAAAAATGTTTTGACTATGTCAGTTTACAATCTTGTGTTACACTAAGCAGTTTAGTCTCCTCAACAGGTGAGACTAACGACTGACTAATGAGGCGACAGGTGCAACACATCCTGACCAATGAGAATGATTCCAATCAGTGTGTGTCCACACCTGAATAGAACCAACCTTGAAAACATAAGCCGGTAACAATGAGGATTAAGGTTTAGCAAATCATTTGTCCCAAATACTATGCTTTTAGTTTTTGATATGTTTAGGACTACCGTAATACTAGCCACCCATTCTAAAACTGACTACAGCTCTTTGTTAAGTGTTGCAGTGATTTTACTTGCTGTGGTAGCTGACGTGTATAATGTTGAGTCATCAGTGTACATAGACACACAGGCTTTACTCAACACTAGTGGTAGGTCATTAGTAAAAAATGAACAAAGTAAGGGGCCAAGACTCTACCTGGTTTACTTTAGGARTTCCTGMTTCTACCTGGATTATGTTGGAGAGGCTTCCATTAAAGAACACTCTCTGTGTTCTGTTAGATAGGTAACTCTCGATCCACAATATGGCAGAGGATGTGAAGCCATAACACAAGGTTTTTTCAGCAGACTATGATCGAAAATGTCAAAAGCTGCACTGAAGTCTAACATAACTGCTTCCACAATCTTCTTATTTTAGCCAATTCTTTCAGCCAATCATCAGTCATTTGTGTCAGTGGCGTACATGTTGAGTTAGCTGACAATGTCATGAAAACGATGTGCACGCTTCAAAGCGGCCAGATAGTTAGCAACAATGACAAGAAACTTCCATGTGGGGAATCGTAAGTGGCTCATTGCAGCTCATTTGATCTTGTTCTTGATACCATGTCTCGTTTTGAGGTGTTTTGACTGATTTTGCATCTATGCTATTATGGCTAACATCTGCTAGCTAGCTAGCTAACCAACAGCTGTAAATATGTATTTGAGTGCTCATTGTGGAACTTTAGTTATGTTTTCAAAAAACATTGWAGACTAAATATAGTTTACATGTTAAAAAACAATCTGAGCCATCCGTCTGTTTTTCCCCGTAGTTGCGCACGCGTCAGTTTTGTTGCTAATCAACCAACCCATTTATATATATTTAACATTTATTTAACCTTTATTTAACTAGGCATGTCAGTTAAGAACAAATTCTTATTTACAGTGACGGCCTAGGAACAGTGCCTTGTTCAGGGGCAGAATGACAGATTTTTACCTTGTCAGTGTGCTGAAAGTCAGTTAACACATTTACTGTGAAATAGCATTGTATCTGGTTAAAAAGTTTACTAAAGGTTGGTAGCAGGCTGCTTTGGTCGGCTGTTTGAACGAGTAAAGGGCTCTTTGCTATTTTTTGGTTGTGTAATTACTTTTCACTGGGCTCAAACGGTCTTATCAGGGGATATATTTAATAACATGTTAGATATTCGGAAATATATAGATAGMTGTAAGGAGTAGACATGCTCCAGACACTCATGTCCTTACTTTCATATACAGAGCTAGGATATTCTCCTTAATGGGACAGTTTCTACATGCGTCCACTCTGGACTTCAGAAATCTCCCTGCTACCGTATGAGTCCAGAGAGATATCTGAGGGGAGATATGTTCAAGACACGCACCTGATGCGCGTGCACCCGCTTACATATTTTCAGAAATGTATCATATCTGTAGTCATTACCTGATCATTTATGTATATGATTTTTTTTAATACTGAATTTCTTCAATAGATATCCTTAAATGATATGTAATATTCATCCTCGCATGTCTGATCGAAAATGGGCTAAATCCAACTCATTAAATGCCCCGTGACCAAATGATTTTACCTGTTCAGGTGCCGAAAATCATTATGCTTCTGCACATATGATGGTGACATATCTGAGCATACATTTGCACCATATTCAGTWGGAGGCTATACAAAGCACAGAAAGGCGAACGTCATCATATTTAATCCAAGTTGCTATTTCCAAAGCACATCTTTTTCTGTTTAAAATATGCAGCACAGCAAATCCAGAGCTCCCATCACAAAATTGCAAATGTAGGCAAATCTTTGCTAARAATAAATGTTGTTTATGTAGCCCTCTCCTGCAGTCGAATGACCAAAGAGCCCTCTAGTGGTCTCATGGRTGGAATGTTATTCATATTTATCACAATTTCATAATTAATAAACATACAACAACAAAAAATTACTAGGGTGTTTCTATGTCAATTTTTTTTATTTTTAAATTGAAGTCTTCTGTGATGTATATGAAGTGTAATATTGAATACATTTAAACTCTATATTTGACATGGTACAGGTGTCTTTTTTAAGCCCATAATCATATACATGTTTCCGTGAAACAGAGTATGTTACAATCCCTGATGTCTCTCTGGAAAGCAACCCTTACCCTGATTTCGTCAACTTTGTTATCTAGGGACATGGTCATCAGCGAGTAATATACTCGGAAGCGGTGGCTGGTGTGCGCCTCCGAAGTCTGACTAGAAGACCGCTCCAACTCCCTCTCCTCCGGCGGCGTTGTTTTGGGTCAGCCTCAGGAATCAGTTCTTCCCGGCTGTATGTAATAACACTTAAGATTTTCTGGGCTGACAATGTAAGAAATAATACATAATAAAACAAATACTGAAAAGTTTCCTAAGGACTAGACCATGAGTAACAATATACTCTGGTCTGATGAAACCAAGATTGAACTCTTTGGCCTGAATACCAAGCTTCACAACTGGAGGGAACCTGGCACCATCCCTACAGTGAAGCATGGTGGTTGCAGCATCATGCCGTGGGGATGTTTTTCAGCGACAAGGACTGGGAAACTAGTTAGGACTGAGGGAAAGATGAACAGAGAAAAGTACAGAGAGATCCTTGATGAAACCCTGCTCCAGAGCACTCTGGATATGACTGGGGTGAAGGTTCACTTTCCAACAGGACAATGRCCCTAAGCACTCAGCCAAGACAACGCAGAAGTGGATTCAGGACAAGTCTCTGAATATCATTGAGTGGCCCAGCCAGAGCCCGGACTTGAACCTGATCGAACATCTCTGGAGAGACCTGATAATAGCTGTGCAGCAACGCTCCCCATTCAACCTGACAGAGCTTGAGAAGATCTGCAGAGAAGAATGGGAGAAACTCCCCAATTACAGGTGTGCAAAGCTTGTAGCGTCATACCCAAGAAGACTCAAGCCTGTAATCGTTGCCAAAGGTGCTTCAACAAAGTACTGAGTAAAGGGTCTGAATACATTTGCAAAAATGTCTAAACCTGTTTTTGCTTTGTCATTATAGGGTATTGTGTGTCGATTGATGAGGGGAAAAAACAATGTAATCSATTTTAGAATAAGGCTGTAACATAACAATATGTAAAAATTCAAGGGGTTTGAATACTTCCGAATGCACTGTATCTGTATTCCCAGTCATGTAAAATCCATACATGAAGAGAGAAAATAGGATGTCATATCTCAGGATATTGAATGAGTCTATATCTGGCCATAGGAAATGTCAAGATGTGATATTCGGAGTAAAAGATACATCTGGATTCAGAATTTGTCAGGATAAGGTGCATATCCACAAAACTCAAAATATGCATTGGAAATGRTCTGTATTCTCTAGAATATCAAAAACTTGTCCTGTAAAGATATCCCCTGATATGGACCCTTTACACCCAGTGTTTGCTTTCCTCCCGGTCCGAGGGCACACACTTTCCTGTAGGCTTAGAATTAATGGGAAATAGGAGTGACAATATAGTCCGCTACCATCCTCAGTAATTTTCCATCCGGTTGAGAAGGAGGAAGTGGCAGTGTAACAAATAGGAGGAAAGGTAAGAGAAAACATCAACCAAGTAGTTGAGTGCCTTTGGAGAGCTGTTTAAATAGAGACTTTGTTTCAAGCCTGTCGCTCACCATAACGAGAGAAATAACCATGTCTGTCCCATCAGCTCTCTCCCTCCACCTYCCTCCTTCCCTCTATCGTTTGTTCCTTCGTTCGTTCTTTCTTTCCTTCTTTGTTTATCACTTTCTCTCCCCCTGTTTCCATCGCTATCGCTCTCTCTTTCGGTAGCCATTGTTTTTCACTGAAAATAAAATATTATTCCATTTATGGCCAAGATGTACTAGAATATGATTCACAGACTTGAATCAGGCACAGCTACTGCTTATAGTGATTCACAGTCATTCTACCTCATGCATTCATATACATTTAATTTCCTTCCTCTCACCAGAAATAGGTCATTTTCACATGAAACGCCCATATTGTTATTGCTCTTGATGGTAAATTATGAATTGTAAGATGTAAGGGGAAATTTACACATGTGCCTTGCAGTCTAATTCAGACGTGACAGGAAGCAGTCGTTTGAGAAGGTATATTTAGACCCACCATCAATTTTACAAAGTCCTCGGAAGTGCTTTGTTGTAATTGCTGATCGACAGCTGTGGTGTCACATAAAGGAAGTAGAGGGTGAAACGTTTAATTGAAAACGTGACCCCGTCCACCATAGCAGGGCATTTAGGCATAGCAACAGAACAGTTTGAATGAATATACGCTGAAAATAGTTCAATTTGTGTATATTTAGAACTGCATTCCCTCTAGGTTGGTTATAAATAGTAACTCCATCTTTCTTTGAACAATTTCATACAGTTAGATTGGAGAAAATATAATTTACAATAATGTAGCCAAGCTCAGGGCAAGGATCTCCTTTCATTGAGACATAAGGGACTGTAGCATACTCTGTTTTACGGAATCATTACACTGGACTTCAACGTCAGCAAGACAAAGGAGCTGATTATGGACTACAGGAAACGGAGGGCCGAGCACGCCCCCATCCACATTGATGGGGTCGTATTGGAGCGTGTCAAGAGATCCATGTTCCACGGTGTCCACATCACTAAGGAATTAACATGGTGCACACAAACCCACATCGCTGTGAAGAGGGTACAACAGTGCCTCTTCCCCCTCAGGAGGCTGAAAATATTTGGCATGGGCCTTCAGATCCTCAAAGTTCTACAGCTGCACCATTGAGAGCATCTTGACTGCCTGCATCACCGCTTGGTACRGCAACTGCAAGGCAAGGCGCTACGGTGGTGAGTACCACCCAGTACATCACAGGGGCCGAGCTTCCTACCATCCAGGAGCTCCATACCAAGTGCTGTCAGAGGAAGGCACTGACTCTATGCACACACACTGGACTCTACCCACAAACTCACACATACTTACACTGACAGCGAAACACACACACACTACATACGCATAACACATGCATACTAATGCCACACACACACTTTCACACTCACCACATACGCTGCTACTACTGTCTATTATCTATCATGTTGCCTAGTCACTTTACTCCTACCTATATGTACAAAGCAACCTTAATTACCTCGTACCCCTTCACATCGATTCGGTACTGGTACTCCCTGTATATAGCCATGTTAATTTTAGTGATCGTTATTTGTTTTTCACTGTATATTTATTCATTTTATATGCAGAACCAGTCAAAAGGTTGGACAAACCTACCGATTCAGTGGTTTTTCTTTTTTACTATTTTCTACATTGTAGAATAATAGTGAAGACATCAAAACTATGAAATAACACACATGGAATCATGTAGTAACCAAAAAAGTGTCAATTTGAGATTGTTTGAGATTSTTTTGAGATTCTTCAAAGTAGCCACCCTTTGCCCTGATGACAGCTTTGCACACTCTTGGCATTCTCTCAACCAGCTTCATCTGGAATGCTTTTCCAACAGTCTTGAAGGAGTTCCACATATGCTTCCACATACAGCAGCCAACATGCTGAGCACTTGTTGGCTGCTTTTCCTTAACTCTGCAGTCCAACTCATCCCAAACCATCTCAATTGGGTTTAGGTCAAGTGATTGTGGATGCCAGGTCATCTGATGCAACACTCCATCGCTCTCCTTCTTGGTCAAATAGCACTTACACAGTCTTGTCCTGTTGAAAAACAAATGATAGTCACTAATCCACAGGTGTGGGTCGTGCAGAATGCTGTGGTAGCCATGTGGTTAAGTGTGCCTTGAATTCAATAATCATCTACAGTGTCACCAGCAAAGCGCCCCCACACCATGCACCACTCCTCCATGCTTCACGGTGGGAACCACACATGCAGAGATCATCCGTTCACCTATGCTGCGTCTCACAAAGACACGGCGTTGGACTAATCTCAATTTGACTCATAGAACAAGGAACAGATTTCCTGTCTCGTTGATGTTGAGATATGTCTGTTATCTGGAGAATTATTTGGGCTGAATCTAAGCAGTGCGTTATTCTATGATTATCCTTGAGCAGAGTACTCTGGTCTTCCTTTCTGTGGCGGGTCCTCACGGGACCAGGTTTAATCATAGATGCTTTGGTTTTGTTCGACTGACACTTGAAGAAGTTCAAAGTTCTTACATTTCGGATGACTGAGCTTCATGGTCTTAAGTATGATGCTGTCGTTCTCTATCTTTGCTTATTAAGCTGTTTTGCCATAATTGGACTTGGTCTTTTCCAAGTAGGGCTATCTTTATACGTCCTTACCTTTCACAAAACAACTGATTGGCTCAAACGCATTAAGAAGGAAAGAAATTCCACAAATTTAATTTTAACAAGGCACACCTGTTAACTTAAATGCATTCCAGGTGACTACCTCAAATCAAATTTTATTTGCCACATGCGTCGAATACAACAGTTGTAGACCTTCCAGTGAAATGCTTACTTACAAGCCCTTAACCAACAATGCAATTTTAAGAAAGAAAAAAATTGGGAAAAAATAAATAGAAGTAACAAAATTAGTTGAGGTAATATGTACATGTAGGTAGAGTTATTAAAGTGACTATGCATAGATAATGACAGAGTAGCAGCAGCATTAAAGAGGGGGGGGTAGCCATTTGATTAGCGGTTCAGAAGTCTTATGGCTTGGGGGTAGCAGCTGTTAAGAAGCCTTTTGGACCTAGACATGGTGCTCCGGTACCGCTTGTCGTGCGGTAGCAGAGAGAACAGTCTATGTCCAGGGTGGTTGGAGTCTTTGACAATTTTTGGGCCTTTCTCTGACACCGCCTGGTATAGAGGTCCTGGACGGCAGGAAGCTTGGCCACAGTGATGTACTGGGCCGTACGCACTACCCTCTGTAGTGCCTTGAGGTCGGGGGACGAGCAGTTGCCATACCAGGCACTAACCAAGATGGCGCCGACAGAGAGGGCCGCCTCACTATGAGTCCATAGCGAATTTTGCAGTTTTCGCACACCACCCAAAGCTTCCGAGTATATTACTCGCTAATGTCCAGTCTCTAGATAACAAGGTAGACAAAATTAGGGCAAGGGTTGCTTTCCAGAGAGACATCAGGGATTGTAACATACTCTGTTTCACAGAAACATGGCTCTATCGTGATATGTTGTCAGAGTCAGTACAGCCACCGGGATTCCCAGTGCATCGCGCMGACAGGAGTAAACATCTCTCCAGGAAGAAGAAGGGCGGGAGATGTATGTTTCATGATTAACTACTCATGGT
Source organism: Salvelinus sp. IW2-2015 (assembly GCF_002910315.2). Taxonomy (NCBI): domain Eukaryota; kingdom Metazoa; phylum Chordata; class Actinopteri; order Salmoniformes; family Salmonidae; genus Salvelinus; species Salvelinus sp. IW2-2015. The sequence continues at coordinate 14,684,991 of NC_036866.1, forward strand.
GTAATTGTAACAACATACAGGAACTCAAGTCCTTTTGTTCACCTGACCTAGAATTCCTGAAAATCAAATGCTGACCGTATTATCGCACAAGAGAATTCTCTTCGGTTATTGTCACATCCGTGTATATCCCCCCTCAAGCCGATACCACGACGGCCCTCAAGGAACTTCACTGGACTTTATGCAAACTGGAAACCATATGTCCTGAGGCGGCATTTATTGTAGCTGGGGATTTTAACAAACTAAATTTGAGAACAAGGCTACCTAAATTCTATCAGCATATTGATTGTAGCGCTGGCATAAAACTGGATCCCTGCTACTTCCACGATGCATAAAAGGCCCTCCCCCGCCCTCCTTTYGGCAAATCTCACYAAGACTCCATTTTGCTCCTCCCTTCCTATTGGCAGAAACTCAAACAGGACGTACCCGTGATAAGAACTATTCAACACTGGTCTGACCAATCGTAATCCACACTTMAAGATTGTTTTGATCACGCGGACTGGGACATGCCCGGAGGTAGCCTCAGAGAATAATATTGATTTATACGCTGATTCGGTGAGTGAGTTTAAGGAAGTGCATAGGAGATGTTGTACCCACTGTGACTATTAAAACCTACCCTAACCAGAAACCGTGGATAGATGGCGGCATTCGCGCAAAACTGAAAGCGTGAACCACCGCATTTAACCATG
>NC_036866.1:14688375-14716447 GCF_002910315.2 Salvelinus sp. IW2-2015
CTGTCAGAGGAAGGCACTGACTCTATGCACACACACTGGACTCTACCCACAAACTCACACATACTTACACTGACAGCGAAACACACACACACTACATACGCATAACACATGCATACTAATGCCACACACACACTTTCACACTCACCACATACGCTGCTACTACTGTCTATTATCTATCATGTTGCCTAGTCACTTTACTCCTACCTATATGTACAAAGCAACCTTAATTACCTCGTACCCCTTCACATCGATTCGGTACTGGTACTCCCTGTATATAGCCATGTTAATTTTAGTGATCGTTATTTGTTTTTCACTGTATATTTATTCATTTTATATGCAGAACCAGTCAAAAGGTTGGACAAACCTACCGATTCAGTGGTTTTTCTTTTTTACTATTTTCTACATTGTAGAATAATAGTGAAGACATCAAAACTATGAAATAACACACATGGAATCATGTAGTAACCAAAAAAGTGTCAATTTGAGATTGTTTGAGATGTTTTGAGATTCTTCAAAGTAGCCACCCTTTGCCCTGATGACAGCTTTGCACACTCTTGGCATTCTCTCAACCAGCTTCATCTGGAATGCTTTTCCAACAGTCTTGAAGGAGTTCCACATATGCTTCCACATACAGCAGCCAACATGCTGAGCACTTGTTGGCTGCTTTTCCTTAACTCTGCAGTCCAACTCATCCCAAACCATCTCAATTGGGTTTAGGTCAAGTGATTGTGGATGCCAGGTCATCTGATGCAACACTCCATCGCTCTCCTTCTTGGTCAAATAGCACTTACACAGTCCTTGTCCTGTTGAAAACAAATGATAGTCCCACTAAGCACAAACCAGGTGGGATGGCGTATCGCTGCAGAATGCTGTGGTAGCCATGCTGGTTAAGTGTGCCTTGAATTCTAAATAAATCACTGACAGTGTCACCAGCAAAGCGCCCCCACACCATCACACCACCTCCTCCATGCTTCACGGTGGGAACCACACATGCAGAGATCATCCGTTCACCTATGCTGCGTCTCACAAAGACACGCGGTTGGAAACTAAAATCTCAAATTTGGACTCATCAGAACAAAGGACAGATTTCCACTGGTCTACAGTTGATGTTGAGATATGTCTGTTACTCTGTGAAGAACTTATTTGGGTGCAATCTAAAGTGCAGTTATTCTAATGAACTTATCCTCTGCAGCAGAGGTAACTCTGGGTCTTCCTTTCCTGTGGCGGTCCTCACGGAGCCAGTTTAATCATAGTGCTTGATGGCTTTTTCGACTGCACTTGAAGAAACGTTCAAAGTTCTTGACATTTTCCGGATTGACTGACCTTCATGTCTTAAAGTATTGATGGACTGTCGTTTTCTCTTTGCTTATTAGAGCTGTTCTTGCCATAATATGGACTTGGTCTTTTACCAAGTAGGGCTATCTTCTGTATACCATCCCTACCTTGTCACAACACAACTGATTGGCTCAAACGCATTAAGAAGGAAAGAAATTCCACAAATTTAATTTTAACAAGGCACACCTGTTAACTTAAATGCATTCCAGGTGACTACCTCAAATCAAATTTTATTTGCCACATGCGTCGATAACAACAGTTGTAGACCTTCCAGTGAAATGCTTACTTACAAGCCCTTAACCAACAATGCAATTTTAAGAAAGAAAAAAATTGGGAAAAAATAAATAGAAGTAACAAAATTAGTTGAGGTAATATGTACATGTAGGTAGAGTTATTAAAGTGACTATGCATAGATAATGCCAGAGTAGCAGCAGCATTAAAGAGGGGGGGTAGCCATTTGATTAGCGGTTCAGAAGTCTTATGGCTTGGGGGTAGCAGCTGTTAAGAAGCCTTTTGGACCTAGACATGGTGCTCCGGTACCGCTTGTCGTGCGGTAGCAGAGAGAACAGTCTATGTCCAGGGTGGTTGGAGTCTTTGACAATTTTTGGGCCTTTCTCTGACACCGCCTGGTATAGAGGTCCTGGACGGCAGGAAGCTTGGCCACAGTGATGTACTGGGCCGTACGCACTACCCTCTGTAGTGCCTTGAGGTCGGGGGACGAGCAGTTGCCATACCAGGCACTAACCAGAATGGCGCCGACAGAGAGGGCCGCCTCACTATGAGTCCATAGCGAATTTTGCAGTTTTCGCACACCACCCAAAGCTTCCGAGTATAATACTCGCTAATGTCCAGTCTCTAGATAACAAGGTAGACAAAATTAGGGCAAGGGTTGCTTTCCAGAGAGACATCAGGATTGTAACATACTCTGTTTCACAGAAACATGGCTCTATCGTGATATGTTGTCAGAGTCAGTACAGCCACCGGGATTCCCAGTGCATCGCGCAGACAGGAGTAAACATCTCTCCAGGAAGAAGAAGGGCGGGAGATGTATGTTTCATGATTAACTACTCATGTGGTAATTGTAACAACATACAGGAACTCAAGTCCTTTTGTTCACCTGACCTAGAATTCCTGAAAATCAAATGCTGACCGTATTATCGCACAAGAGAATTCTCTTCGGTTATTGTCACATCCGTGTATATCCCCCCTCAAGCTGATACCACGACGGCCCTCAAGGAACTTCACTGGACTTTATGCAAACTGGAAACCATATGTCCTGAGGCGGCATTTATTGTAGCTGGGGATTTTAACAAACTAAATTTGAGAACAAGGCTACCTAAATTCTATCAGCATATTGATTGTAGCGCTGGCATAAAAACTGGATCCCTGCTACTTCCACGATGCATAAAAGGCCCTCCCCCGCCCTCCTTTCGGCAAATCTCACCAAGACTCCATTTTGCTCCTCCTTCCTATTGGCAGAAACTCAAACAGGACGTACCCGTGATAAGAACTATTCAACACTGGTCTGACCAATCGTAATCCACACTTCAAGATTGTTTTGATCAGCGGACTGGGACATGCCCGGAGGTAGCCTCAGAGAATAATATTGATTTATACGCTGATTCGGTGAGTGAGTTTAAGGAAGTGCATAGGAGATGTTGTACCCACTGTGACTATTAAAACCTACCCTAACCAGAAACCGTGGATAGATGGCGGCATTCGCGCAAAACTGAAAGCGTGAACCACCGCATTAACCATGGAAAGGTGACAGGGAATAGGACGAATACAAACAGTGTACTTCTTCCCTCCGCAGGCAATCAAATAAGAAAATGTCAGTATAGAGACAAAGTGGAGTTGCAATTCAATGGCTCAGACACGAGACGTATATTGCAGGGTCTACAGAAAATCGCAAAAAATACTTACAAATAACTTATAAAAAATAAAACAAAGCACGCAAGACTATTAAAGATGTCATCCAGAAAAAAAAAGAATAAAATACAAAAAGACTACAAAAATAAAACCAGCCACGTCGCAGACACTGATGTCTTGCTTCCAGAAAAACTAAACACCTTCTTTTTCCGCTTTGAGGATAATACAGTACCACTGATGCGACCCGCTAACAAGGACTGTGGGCTCTTCTTCTCCGTGGCCGRCGTGAGTAAGACATTTTAAGCGTGTTAACCCTCGCAAGGCTGCCTGCCAGCACGGCATCCCTAGCCGCGTCCKCAGAGCATGCGCAGACCAGCTGGCTGTTTTGTTTACAGACATATTCAGTCTCTCCCTATCCCAGTCTGCTGTCCCCACATGCTTCAAGATGGCCACCATTGTTCCTGTACCCAAGAAGGCAAAGGTAACTAGTCAAGGATAATATCACCTCCACTTTACCTATCACCCTAGACCCACTTCAATTTGCATACCACCCCGAAAGGTCCACAGACGATGCAATTGCCAAAACACTGCACACTGCCTTATCACATCTGGACAAGAGGAATATCTATGTAAGAATGCTGTTCATTGACTACAGCTCAGCATTCAACATCATAGTACCCTGCAAGCTCATCATTAAGTTTGAGGCCATGGGTCTCAACCCCGCCCTGTGCAATTGGGTCCTGGACTTCCTGACGGGCCGCCCCCAGGTGGTGAAGGTAGGAAACACCATCTCCACTTTGCTGATCCTCAAGCTACTTTTATGTCTGTTATAGATTATGGGGATATTATCTACATGCATGCTACGGCATCCACACTGAAACTGCTGGATGCTACTTATCATTTAGGCTTAGGTTTATTACGGGTGCTAGCTACAGAACTCACCACTGTGTTTTATATCCAACTGTGGGTTGGACTTCGCTGTCCATGATCTCGTGTTTGTCTATAAAGCACTTCTGAATAAACTACCTTCTTATTTATCATCACTCATCAACATTATAATTCATAAAACCAGGTCTCAAGTGGATTACACTTGAGGCCCCTGCGATCTCCACAGAGTTGGCTGCCTTTTCCTGTTACGCTCCTTGCTTATGGAATAGCTTGCAGACCAAATTTAAACTTGAGACTCTTGTCCCCCTGTTGCCCATTTTAAACTTTTATTGGAGGATTTTTATTTTTGTATKGCTTGTAACTTCTTTGGGGAATACAAGTTATTGTGCTATTAGGGGAATAACCTATGTCTAAATGTAACAATCTCCTGCTGTATTGTTTTGTGTTATCTGTGATCGTTTTATTTGTCTTGTGTAATTTCTTAATAATTGTACCTAAACTGTATATGTATAAGCAGGGCCCAGCTGTAAAGGAGACCTTGGTCTCAGGCTGTGTTCCTTGTTGAAATAAAGGTGAAATAACACTGGGGCCCCACAAGGGTGCGTGTTCAGCRCTCTCCTGTACTCCCTGTTCACCCATGACTGCGTGGCCATGCACTCCTCCAACTCAATCATCAAGTTTGCAGATGACAGCGATAGTAGGCTTGATTACCAACAATGACSAGACAGCCTATAGGGAGGAGGTGAGGGCACTCGGATGTCAGGAAAACAACCTCTCACTCAACATCAACAAAACAGATGATCGTGGACTTCAGGAAACAACAGAGGGAGCTCCCCCCTATACACATCGATGAGACAGCAGTGGAGAAGGTGGAAAGTTTTAAGTTCCTCGGCACATCACGGACAAACTGAAATGGTCCACCTCAAACAGACAGTGTGGTGAGAAGGCGCAACAGCACCTTCTCAACCTCAAAAGGCTGAAGTGTGGCTTGTCACCTAAAACCCTCACAAACGTTTACAGATGCACAATTGAGAGCATCCTGTTGGGCTGTATCACCCGCCCACAACCGCAGGGTTGTGTTCAAAGCTGTCTTTAAGGCAAAGGGTGGCTTCTTTGAAGAATCTCAAATATAAAATATATTTTGATTTGTTTAACACTTTTTTTAGTTACTACATGATTCCATATATGTTATTTTATAGTTTTGATGGATTCACTATTATTCTACAATGGAGAAAATAGTCAAAATAAAGAAAAACGCTAGAATGAGCAGGTGTGTCCAAACTTTTGACTGGTACTGTATATTATCTTTAACTCTGCATTGTTGGAAAAGGACCCGTAAGTAAGCATTTCACTATTAGTCTACACCWGTTGTTTACGAAGCATGTGACAAATACAATACAATTTGATTGATTTGACTTTGTGCAAACTGGAAACCGCAATTCCTGAGGCCACATTTATTGTAGCTGGGGTCTTTGATAMAGGAAATCTGAGGAAAACACTCCCGAAATTCTACCAACACGCTTGACCATTGTTACTCTCACTTCCGGGACAACTGCAAGGCCCTCCCATGCGGCAAATCAAATCACGCCTCCATCCTGCTCCGCCCCGCCTATAAGCAGAAGCTTAAACAGGAAGCACCCATGGTAAGGTCTTGTTCTACGTTGGTCTGAACAATCGGAATCTATGCTTCAGGATTGTTTTGATCACGGGTTGCGTCTGGGAATAGTATCAATGTAAACACTGACTCAGTGACTGGGTTCATCAAGAAGTGCATAGAAGATGTTATTCTTACTGTGACGATTAGAACTCCAAACAACGTGGATAGATGGCAGCATTTGGCAAAACTGAAATCGCAAACCACCACAGTTATCCACGGCAAGGTGACTGGAAACATGGAMGTGTAAAAACAGACCAGCGAGGACCTCCGTAAGGAAATCAAAGATGCAAAACGACAGTACAGCTGGCTGGAGTGTTTACAGACATATTCAATCTCTTCCTATCCCAGTATGTTGTCCCCACTTGCTTCAAGATGTCCAYCATTGTTCCTGTTCCCAAGAAAGCAAAGGTAACTTAACTAAATTACTATTSCCCGGAAGCACTCACTTCTATCATCATGAAGTGCCTTGAGAGGCTAGTTAAGGACCATATAACCTCCACCTTATCTGACACCCTAGACTCACTACAATTTCCATACCGCCCCAACAGATCTACGGACGACGCAATCGCCATTGCACTGCACACTGCCCTCACACTGCCCTCCAAGCTCATCACTAAGCTCAGGGCCCTGGGTCTGAACCCCTCTCTTTGCAACTGGGTCCTAGACTTCGTGACTAGACAACCCCAGGTGGTGAAGGTTGGCAGCAACACCGCCACACTGATCCTCAACACGGGGGGCCCCACAGAGGTGCGTGTTCAGCTTCCTCCTGTACTCACTGTTCGATCATGACCGCATGGATACGCACGTCACCAACTCAATCATCAAATTTGCTGACAACACAACAGTGGTAGGCCTGTTTACCAACAAAGATGAGAAAGCCTACAGGGAGGAGGTGAGAGCCTTGGCAGTGYGATGCTAGGGACGGGGCCGCAGTGGAGAGGGTCAAAAGCTTCAAATTCCTCGGTGTGCACATCACTGGGAACGTAAAATAGTCCCTCCACCCTGACACTGTGGTGAAGGCGGCGCCACAGAGCCTCTTCAAACTCAAGAGGCTGAAGAAATTTGGCAAAGACTTCTACAGATGCATCATCGAGAGCATTCTGTCAGGCTGTATCAYGGCCTGGTACGGCAACTGCACTGTCCGCAACCGCAGGGCTCTCCTGAGGGTAGTGTGGTCCGCCCAACGCATCACCCGGGGCACACTCTCTGCCCTACAGGACATCTACAGCACCCGGTGTCACAGAAAGCTCAAGAAGATCATCAAGGACTTCAGCTACCCGAGCCATGGCCTGTCCACCCTGCTACCATGGAGCAGGCGGAGACAGTACAGGGGCATCAAAGCTGGGACAGAGAGAAGGAAAACAGCTTCTATCTCCAGGCCATCAGACTGTTAAACAGTCATCACTAGCCGGTCTCCGCCCAGTACCCTGCCCTGCACCTTAGAGACTGCTCCCCTATGTACAGAGTCATTGAACACTGGTCACTTTAATAATGTTTACGTAATGTTTATTTTTCTGAAATCGTTTTTGTAGTTAGGAACAGATGAGATTTGCATTCCTGCATCATTATTCTGTTAAAATGTAATTGATCTCTGAAAAATAACTAATTGATTATTTACTTTATATATACATACTGTATTCTCAACATAGTTAATCTTACTGTATATATCTACTGCTGTACATACCTTTTTCCTACATTGTGACACAAATCCAATTCAAGTCATGGTACCGATATTAGCATTTTTCGCACATACAGTTCAAATCATCTATACAGTGCAATCGGAAAGTATTCAGACCCCTTGACTTTTTCCACCTTTTTGTTACGTTAGACTTTTTTCAAAAATTGATAAAATATTGTTTGCAAATATGTTTGCAAATGTATAAAAAATAAAAAACAGAAATACCTTATTTACATAAGTATTCAGACCCTTTGCTATGAGACTCAAAATGTAGCTCAGGTGCATCCTGTTTCCATTGATCATCCTTGAGATGTTTCTACAACTTGATTGGAGTCCACCTGTGGTAAATTCAATTGATTGGACATGATTTGGAAAGGCACGCACGCACCTGTCTATATAACCAAGCCATGAGGTCGAAGGAATTGTCTGTAGAGCTCCGAGACAGCATTGTGTCGAGGCACAGATCTGGGGAAGGGTACCAAAACATTYATGCAGCATTGAAGGTCCCCAAGAACACAGTGGCCTCCATCATTCTTAAATGGAAGAAGTTTGGAACAACCAAGACTCGTCCTAGAGCTGGCCGCCCGGCCAAAGTGAGCAATCGGGGGAGAGGGGTCATTCTGATAGAGCTCCAGACCTCCTCTGTGGGGATGGGAGAACCTTCCAGAAGGACCACCATCTCTGCAGCACTCCACCAATCAGGCCTTTATTGTAGAGTGGCCAGACGAAAGCCACTCCTCAGTAAAAGGCAYATGACAGTCCGCTTGGAGTTTTCCAAAAGGCACCTAAAGAACTCTCRGACCATGAGAAWCAAGATTATCTGGTCTGGTGAAACCAAGATTGAATTATTTGGCCTGAATGCCAAGTGTTACGTCTGGAGGAAACCTGGCACCATCCCTACGGTGAAGCATGGTGGTGGCAGCATCATCATGCTGTGGGGATGTTTTTCTGCCACAGGGACTGGGAGACTAGTCAGGATCGATGGAAAGATGAACAGAGCAAAGTACAGAGAGATCCTTGATTAAAACCTGCTYCAGARCCATTTAGACCTCAGACTGGGGCGAAGGTTCACCTTCCAACAGGACAACGGCCCTAAGCACACAGCCAAGACAATGCAGGAGTGGCTTCGGGACAGGTCTCTGTCCTTGAGTGGCCCAGCCAGAGCCTAGACCTGAACATCTCTGGAGAGACCTGAAAATAGCTGTGCTGCGACACTCCCCAACCAACCYGACAGAGCTTGAGAGGATCTGCAGAGAAGAATGGGAGAAACTCCCCAAATACAGGTGTGTCAAGCTTGAAGCGTCATAACCAAGAAGACCCGAGGCTATAATCGCTGCCAAAGGTGCTTCAATAAAGTACTGAGTAAATGGTCGGAATACTTATGTAAATGTATATTMAAGTTTTTTATTTGTTATACATTTGCTTAAATGTCTAAACCTGTTTTTGCTTTGTTATTATGGGGTATTGTGTGTAGAGGAATATAATCAATTTTAGAATAAATCTGTAATGTAACAAAATATGGAAAGAGTCAAGGGGTCTGAATACTATCCAAATGCACTGTAAGTGACTTTGTTGAGTTTCACAATCAATTTTAGATACTTTTAGATGATTTGGACACGATAACATGTACCAAGACTTGGATGAGATGTTTGCCACAAATCCTAAAACATTAGCATTTGGAAACAGTGCCAGAGAAAGTAAACCAAAATCGTGGATTGCTGTCAAACCTTGTCCATAGACTGCTTACAGTGTAAGGAAACCAATATGTAATTTGGGTGAACTATCCCTGATAAGTGCCTAATATCCACAACATTTCTGCTGGATAAATTCTAATAAAGGGGTGAATGCTCATTAGCCAATAGATCGTAATCCTATTACTGCTGTGGCAGAGGGAGAGGACAAGAGGAGAGGAAGGGAGAGGAGACGAAAGGGAAGGGGAGTAAGGGGAAGAGCAGAGAGGAAAGGAGAAGAGAGGGAAGGAGTAGAGGAGAGAATGAGGGGACGAGGAGGCCTGACCTGGGCCCTCCAGGGGATCCTGATGTGTTCTATTCTGTCTGGACTCTGGGGGAATTGAATGGGAAGGTCACTGATAGTACAGGGCAATTTTCATAATGAGGGACTCTGATAATGCATCACACACGCACACAATCATAAAAATTCCATCCGTGCCTACACAGACACATTTAATCACTCTGCAACCTGGGCCCTTACATTTAGCCCCAATCCCGTAATCACTAGCTAAGCTTTTCTCATCTGGCCAAGCCAGTCTAATTAAATATTAGTTGAAATATTAGGGCATCTTCTTATTCAGTACTCACATAAATCCAGTTGATTTGAGATGTTTAATTTATTTGCACCTCGTTCCTTTGTAATAAACGGATGGTCAAGTTGTTGTTTGTCTAAATAAATTGTCACGGTCAATGTTGAAAATGCCTGTCAGGCAAGAATGAAGCTAAATTCGATACACTGTTCCAAACTTAGGGAGATAGAGGTCTAGTCCTCACTGTTCTCTCTCTCTCTCTCTCCTGACAGACATTGATGAGTGTTTTCATGGTTTCGTGGAGTGTGATGACAAAGCCATCTGTGTCAACCTGCCCGGCTGGTACCACTGCGAGTGTCGGGATGGCTACCACGACAACGGCTTGTTCTCTACTAATGGGGAGTCGTGCATAGGTGAGTTGACTCGCTCCTTTCATCACAAGACCAAAAGAAACACTGCGGTTGTAGGCAATCTTTATTCACCTWGTCACATATGATAATTTATATTGATATCACATGCATAGAGTATACCTGCACACTAGTTTTTTTCCCCCATTATTCTAGTCTAGTGTATTCTAACATTGATCATAGCAGCACATCTAACCATTGCAGAGCTAGAAATTTCCTTGGTCTTCTTTTGACCAGTTGTTTTTGCTGTCGGGTGTGGGTAATAGTATGTTTGGACTGGACATAYCATTACTGGTGCATTTTCCTCAAAATCCCTGTCTGCTTTTTACTGCTCATTCAATCTTTCTGGAACATTCTCTGAAGCTGCCTGACAAGAGCTTGTCACATGTCAAAATGGAGGGAAACCCTTATGCAGTTACGCCTCAGTAGTGACAGTACTACAGCTCTGTGTCTGTCTGTCTGTCTGCGCTATAGACAGATTTGACCTGTCAAGTCTAGCCGATCCACACAGAGCACATCAGAGACTGTCAGAGAGGTGAACATACTGTGAAGAACAAAGCCAACTGCAGTTATAATTTGATGAAAAATGGTCTCTGGGGGGACGAAATTACAAAGTGTTTTGACAAGAAAGCCCACTTTAGTTTACTGAGGCTGAGAGCTGTTAGAATATAATACATGTGCTTCCTTTGTATTTTTTAAAGCAGTAAGATGCATGTGAATTTAAGCATGACCTACAGCATTTTACCTGTGTTGAGCATATGCCTGAAGTCATCTCTCTGGCTCCCTACAGATATCAATGAATGCAAGACTGGGAGGAACACCTGTGCCAATGACACGGTGTGCTTCAACTTAGAGGGGGGCTATGACTGCAGGTGCCCCCACGGGAGGAACTGCACCGGAGACTGTATTCATGACAACAAAGTCAAACACAATGGACAGATCTGGGTGCTGGACAATGATAGGTGCTCAGTCTGCTCTTGTCAGGTGAGACAAAGAGGATGATGGGTGAAAAAAACAATGGTCAGGTCAGGGGCGTTCTATTGGTTGATGTAAAGCATTATGATGACTTTATTAATTCAGTTAGTTATATGATTAATACAGGTCTGAAGAATTTAGATGTGTCTAGAACCAACTATTTGGAATAGTTAGTTTTTAATTAAGCAAAAAACCTAACATTTATCTAAACATTATTATGCTACAGTCTTGTCATGTTTAGTCATTTAGCGTTTACTTTTGGATAATGTCTGGTGTATGGGAATGCTTGCAGGTGATTATAGAGGATTAGTATGGGTATTTAACAATCAAGCATCATATTATTCATTTGATTAAAGAGGGCAGAAATGAAGCTTTAATGAAATTAGTCATTTTAATTGATTGGAGAAAATGAGAACCTGCCTGTCAGAATTAGTAGTATTGAACGGCTGAGCAAACAGAGAAATGAGTAAACATGTTATTGTTTTGTAATGTTCACGGTCAGCTAGTGGAGAGCAATGGTAATGTTGAGTGTGTGTAATCAACCAATAACCAAGGTCAACAACTAGCAAATATTGAGTTTGGGTTATGGAGACTGTACTTTACAATAGTCGTTCAAATCAAATTGTATTTGTCACATGCACTGAATACAACAGAAATGCTTACTTACGAGCCCTTAACCAACAATGCAGAGTTTTAAAAAAGTAAGTTAGACTGTACTTTACAATATAGTCAGTTGATTGACAGACAGTGTATCGCCCCCCTCCCCTCTGTGCAGACTGGCCATGTGATGTGCAGGAGGATGGTGTGTGACTGTGAGAACCCGACAGCTGACCTGTTCTGCTGTCCAGAGTGTGACCCTCGCCTCAGCAGCCAGTGTCTGCACCAGAACGGCCTGCTGACCTACGGCAGTGGAGAGTCCTGGGTGGAGAACTGCCAGCAGTGCCAGTGTCTGGTGAGTACCAATAATACACACCCTATAAATAGATAGAACACACTGTACTGGACTCTGCTTTAAATCAAATCAAAWTGTATTTATCACATGCGCTGAATAACACTGGTGTAGACTTTACAGTGAAATTCTTGCTTACGAACTTTTCCAAACAATGCAGAGTTAAAAAAAATAGTATCTAACACAWGAGGAATAAAATAAAATACGCAAGAATGGAGCTACAGTATATACAGGGAATACCAGTACCAGTACTTTCGTAATTAAAGTACGGGAGATACTGTGTGTGTGTGTGTGTGTGCTGTATACAGATTTCTATGTTCACAGGTCTCTATGCCCTGCAATATATATAACTGAATTACGATGTGTCAAGAGCGTTCTCTATTGAATCTACTCAAAGAAATACGCACTGTTTGCATTGACTCTCTCCACTGTTGACCTTTTCCAAGGTTCCCGCATCCCTGCTGTTCAAACAATAGGAAGGCTTTTTTACGAGGATTTCACACTAAATCTGACAGAACATCACATCCTACCGCCTTCAATAAGCCTTTCAGACGCTCTTCACCACCAGCCATATGTTTATTAAATGCAAATGTCACACTTGGCATTCACCCTGGCCATTCCACTCCCGGATAAAAGTAACACTTAGCTGCATTTTTGTCAATCTGCCTTTGCTTCGACCCATAAATCATCTTTAGCTTTGTTGTTCTGCCAGCTCTCTCCCGCCCGCCCGTTCCCTCGGAGGAGTGGCATTACCGTTGGTTCTTTTTTCCCTCAGATCAAACAGAATGTTGTAGCCACACATACAGCCTTCCCACCTCACTCTCCTTCTGTGATTAGCATATGCATGCACACACATACATCATGTTGCACACACACACATCATGTTGCACACACACATACAAACACAGCTACCAGCCAAAATGGTATAAACAGCAGCACACGAAAGAGAGGAGTGGAGGAGAATGGTGAGAGATACGCGTGGGATCTAGTAGCGTGACCGCGACGTGAAATGAACCTTGAATGCCTACACAGTTAGCAGAGCCAGAACCATACTGGCCCTGGTCTGCTCAGCAGAGAAACGGACAAGCAATTCTCTAAGACAAAGATACAAATCCCCTTTTAAATTACAGAATATGAATACAGAATATGAATACAGAATATGACAGAATATGGCTCTTTGACGTATGTATCTCTGAGTTGCTACTATAGGTATTGGACGTAATGGGTATAGGATACTATTATAGCCTTAGATTTGGAGGAATGAAAAATGGTTGGTGTTCGCCACGCTGTTGTCTAACCAAGGCAAATTTCTGGCAAAGCTCCCTAAACCAAATGTAATTCACTTGTAAATGTAATTCTCCTGAAACACGCTGCAACATTTATGCCTTTTTATAGGACCATCTTCTGTAAAGCGTACTGAGATCTAAAAACATGATTMTTTTTAAGAGTAAGAGTGGCCTATTTAGAAACATATCAGTGACTTACCCACCTGCCAGGGCTCATGTAAAGGTGATTGAAGGACATCACATACTCTATTACAGGGTTCTTCAACCCTGTTCCTGAAGAGCTACCCTCCTGTAGGTTTTTGCTCCAACMCCAGTTTTGACTGACTTCATTCAGCTTATCAACCAGCTAATTATTAGAATCAGGTGMGCTAGATTAGGGTTAGAGCGAAAATCTACAGGGCGGGAGCTCCTGCTCTGTCATGTTACACGTCAATATGCACAGATACTAGTCTCCCTTTTTCTAGATGTGATGGAGACCTGAGTCTACAGCTACACCCACTGCCTGTGGCTATGATGAAAAAATTCTGCTACAGAGGAACCACACTTCAAATGTTTACAATTAATGACACATTAGCATGGCATGGGCCTTTATTTTATAGCCTGACTAATTTACTACAACATCACATAAATGCCGAGCTAGCTGATTTTCGGGTATATTAAATATCCCAATTGGAGACTTAAATAAAGTCAAACTCTTGGCTGTTTGGAGTTTCTGTGTGTGTGTGTGTGTGCGTGTGTATGCGCGTACGTGTGTTCACATTCGCGCACATGTGTGTGTGCACGCATGCATCTTTGCATGCATGTGTGTGTGTGCAGGGGTGTATTTATTAGTCAAAATCCGTTGCAAAACGTTTAGTCTGTTGCAAAATGTTTTGCAAAATGTTTTGCAACAGAAACCATTCATCGTTTACTCGTTTACTCTTTACTCTGAACCAAATGGAAGCAAACAGAGCAAACGGAACAAAACGGGGAGCGCCAGAGCAAAGGAGCAAACAGAGCAGCTGCATCRCCACTTTCAAAATAGATGCAAACGTATGTTTTTGAACCCCCAAATTCCCTTTCTCCTTCATTYCTCACTCACTCAATTGTGTTCTGACCACTCCCTCTACACATGCATCCTGAGTGTGCACACAAGCTCCCGTTAGGACTACAGAAATGGCTATAAAAACATATCTAACTGATGGGATAGACAAGCTACATCCCTTGCCAAATGACAACAGTTTTATCACAAATTCTAAATTGACTGGTTGATTGAAGTTGGGAAATATGTGTTCAAACAACGAGCTGCAGTTTTGGAATAATTGCATCCCGTCTAGGCTACTTTGCAAACTGCTATTAACATTTAGAATTGGTTAACCTGGGGCTAGGCTATAACCCSCCTAAACATAGACAGGTTCCACACTGAAAATATGCAAAAACAGTTTGATAAATACAAAGAGTGTATTTTCATCAGCATCATTACGCTTAGGCCTACTCACAGATGTTGTGGCTGTAATTCATCACCATTAGTCCATCAATGTGGAATTGTCCATTTAGAACATTCAAAAGAACAGGCTTACTGAACAAAAATATAAATGCAACATGTAAAGTGTTGGTCCCATGTTTCATAAGCTGAAATAAAAGATCCCTGAAATGTTCCATATGCTCAAAAAGCTTATTTCTCAAACATGTGTGTTTACATCCCTGTTAGTGAGCATTTCTCCTTCGCCAAGATAATCCATCCACCTGACAGGTGTGGTATATCAAGAAGCTGATTAAACAGCATGATCATTACACAGGTGCACCTTGCGCTGGGGACAATAAAAGGCCACTAAAATGTGCAGTTTCGTCATACAACACAATGTCTCAAGTTTTGAGGGAGCGTGCAATTGGCATGATGACTGCAGGAATGTCCACAATAGCTGTTTCCAGAGAATTTAATGTTAATTTCTCTACCATAAAATGCCTCCAACGTCGTTTTAGAGAATTTGGCACTCCGTCCAACCAGCCTCACAACCGCAGACCACGTGTAACCACGCCCCCAGGACCTCCACATCTGGCTTATTCACCTGCGGGATCGTCTGAGACTAGCCACCCGGACAACTGAAGAATTTCTGCACAAACTGTCAGAAACCGTCTCAGGGAAGCTCATCTGTGTGCTAATCGTCCTCACCAGGGTCATAACCTGACTGCAGTTCGGCGTCGGAGCCGACTTCAGTGGGAAAATTCTCACCTTTGATGGTGACTGGCACGCTGGAGAAGTTTGCTCTTCACAGATTAATCCCGGTTTCAACTGTACCAGGGAGATGGAGTCGTGTGGGCGAGCGGTTTGCTGATTTCCTACATTGTGAACAGAGTACCCTATGGTGGCGGTGGGGTTATGGTATGGGCAGGCATAAGCTATGGACAATGAACACAATTGCATTTTATCAATGGCAATTTTAATGCACAGAGATACCGTGACGCGATCCTGAGGTCCATTGTTATGTGATTTATCCGCCGCCATCACCTCATGTTTCTGCATGATTATCTGTACACAATTCCTGGAAGCTGAAAATGGCCCAGTTCTTCCATGGCCTGCATACTCACCAGACATTTTACCCATCGAGCATGTTTGGGATGTTATGGATCAACGTGAACAACAGCGTGTTCCAGTTCTCGCCAATATCCAGCWACTTCGCACAGCCGTTGAAGAGGAGTGGGACAACATTCAACAGGCCACCATCAACAGCCTGATCAACTGATCAAGATGTGCCGTGCTGCATGAAGCAAATGGTGGTCAGACCAGATACTGACTGGTTTTATGATCCACGCCTCTACCTTTTTTTTGAAGGTGTTTGTGACCAACAGATGCATATCTCTATTCCCAGTCATGTAAAATCCATAGATTAGGGCCTAATGCATTTATTTCAGTTGACTGATTTCCTTATATGAACTGTAACTCAGTAAAATCATTGAAATTGTTGAATGTTGAGTTTATATTTTTGTTCAGTGTAAATGGAACGTCTGTATATCAAAAAGAAGAGCGATTTTGGTTTGTAACCCTGGAAAAATGGTCTTTCAACTCGCCAAATTGAGCCCCTTTTCAATTGATCCCTCTTTGAGAATAACTGCTCCAAAAGCGAGATGCGCATCTGGAAAAATATTCTGTCATATTTTATTCTGTTATATTACGTCATGTTTTGTACTATAAAATAGGTGAGTCTTGACTGTGAACTGGGCTCGGGAAATAAGTATCTTGTCTGCTAAATTAACAAAACAAGGCTATGCCATTGCGCAGCCACAGGCTTCCACAAGCAAGCGCCATTGCTGAGGTTACTGCCTTTTTGAAGATTGTGTTCCACGATAATATAACCCGTTGATATTATGGTTTCATCAAATCAACWGCCTCGATTCGTCGGCATGGGCTCTACAAGGTGTCAAAAGCATTCCACAGAGATGCTGGCCCATGTTTACTCCAATTCTTCCCACAGTTGTGAAGTTGGCTGGATATCCTTTGGGGGGTGGACCATTCTTGATACACATGGGAAACTGTTGAGCGTGAAAAACCCAGCAGCGTTACAGTTCTGGAAACAAACGGGTGCGCCTGGCACCTACTACGATACCCCATTCAAAGGCACTTAAGTCTTTTGTCTTGCCCATTCACCCTCTGAATGGCACACATACACAATCTGTCTCAATTGTCTCAAGGTTTAAAAATCCTTCTTTAATCTCCTCCCTTTCATCTACACTAATTGAAGTGGATTTAACAAGTGACATCAATAAGGGATCATAGCTTTCACCTGGTCAGTCTATGTCATGGAAAGAGCATAATGTTTTGTACACTCAGTGTATATGGGCAATTTAGCAATTAGGATTTGTTATCTGTAATGGCTATGATATATTAGGCATTGTTGGCCTATAGATAAATGAGCAAAAACATTTCTGGCCATGTGTCCTAAAAATATATTTTTTATTAGAGTACTTGAGTTCAATATAATTTATTATGGCAAAACCTAATAAAAATTGTTGTGTTCTGTTCATCACATTGAATTTTTTCAAACATTTTTGGGGAACCCCGAATTTCAGACAGTCTGCCACCCATGGAGGRACCTACCTGCATTTGTCCAATAGAAGCTCGGAAAAACGTTTTCCGTTTTGAGTGAACGGTTTCCTTTGCAAAACATTTGCAACAGATGTAAAGTTTTGCTAAGGAAACCGACTAATGAATACACCACGTGTATGTGTGTGTGTGTGTGTGTGTGCTTGTGCTCTTTTTCCAAGGAGGTGTAAACCACAAAAGCTCAGGGATGAAAAAATGTTAACAGAACTAGGTCATGCAGAATCATAGCTTAACCAGGATCTATAAAGTTGGCCAGAATATATGACATGTATTCACTGGGTTATTGAAACGACTGCTGGAGAAATCCAATAAGGCGTTCTCTGCTACAACTGTGTAGTGATTAATATAAGAGGGAGTATGAACGGGTGACCAAAACAACTCCATTAGGAAACACATTTAGCCCAGTGTCTGAAAATGTCTTTCTTCTCATACTGCTACTCCTACGCAACAACATATTCTTAGCCCCATGTACTGTACATCTATGATGTATCAGGACAAAATGTCTATTTTAATGACTTCATCAGGGTGGTATAGAAGTATGCCTAAACATTTGGCAAGGGGCAGGATCTATTCAATACAATTGTAGGGGTGATGGGCTGCACATACACGTGGTTGATACCATTCCATTGGCTCCATTCCAGCCATTATTATGAACCGTCCTCCCCTCAGCAGACTCCATGGGTATGTATCATTGTATTGTCCCCGTGATATGACTCCAGTCTGTCTTTCTGTCTCGCCCGTCCACAGCAGGGGCAGGTGGACTGCTGGCCACTGTTGTGCCCCCATGTGGACTGTGAATTCACGGTGGTGCCCGAAGGCGAATGCTGTGCCCGCTGCGTCACTGATCCCTGCCAGGCCGACACCATACGCAACAACATCACCAAGACGTGCATGGACGGGCACGGCATCCAGCGCTTTAGCGGCTCCTCCTGGGTCAAACACAGCACCGAGTGCACCCTCTGCCAGTGCAAGGTAACAGCCATGGATATTCCTTATATCTATGCAGACTTCAGCCAACTATACCCCATGTTGGCGCTAAACACTCCATGACTATCGAAATTCTAAATGTCAAACAAAGTTTGCCTTTCAGTGAGAAATAACAGAACATAATAACAGAACCTCATTCTGCAGTAGAAAAACTTCAAAGAGAAGAACTGTATTGTGGTTAAAGTCTAACAGTGACCCACTCTAAAGTCTCTCTCTCCTCTCTTTCAGAATGGACATATCTGTTGCTCAGTGGACCCCATGTGCCTTTAGTTCCTGAAGCTCTGAAGGCACCTCCCTGTACAGTGTTATCCATGTAAAAACAACCAGCGTTTTCCACCCTCCAGCCCAACGTCTTTATACCAAATACAAAACATGTATYATAGAACACAGATGGACTACAGTACCCACAAGCCCCCTCTGTGTTCAGCCTCACCAATCAGGGTGACCTGTGTGCATTGAGGAACACCCCCAAATCATCTGCAACATGACGCTGTAAAATACTATTATACTGGCATGAATGTGCTCGATGTAGAAACATTTTGCTCATTTCTAAACTCTTTAAATCTCAACGATATCCTAGATAGCGGTTGTTTTAGTGTAAGTTTCATTTGCTACATTATTAAAGTTGTCTATATTTTGTGGTCCTCTAGCATTATTTTCTATTAATCTTTTACATTTATTTCCAGGCTTGTTAATGTGTAATGGTGAATAAAGTATTTCAATTTACATTAATTGTTTGAGCTTGTCTTTTTTAGGATGTTGTTGTGTATTAGTCATTAGAAACCATCGATCTCCTACTTAACCACGACTTGTGTCTGTATTCATATGAAGTCAAAAACTTATCCTCTCAGGTCTCGTGTACCCGAAAATTCAATCAACACAGATGACAAATCGCTTGAGCTTTGCCTTCCCAGACCTCCCCACTTCCTGTGAAGAGGATAGCGAGGTGAGAGTTAGTTCATGTCAGAACACATGTTTGTGTGACAGTGTGTTAGAGCAGAAAAGAGGAGAGGAAACTCAGCCTGACACCAGCAATCACAGCCTATCAGTGGTACCTACACATCATCACGCCTGACCTTTCACATCAAATATTAATTGAGCAGGTGGACTTCCTCTGTCTGCACTGCTGCCGGTGTACATGGTGCTGGTGATGATTACATAGTACAKTGCAGGATCCAGAACCATCCAGATCAGTCTGATTTTGAATGGATAATTGGAAGGTGTTTGAAGTTTAGGATTTTAAGGATAGCATTTTGAGGGTTTGTACTAGATTTGATTGAGAACTTTCATTTGTTCAATACATTGAGCATCTCATTTGTGTATACTGTGATACAGTATACACAATGTCCCAATTGGTTTGCTTTGCTTCCTTCCACTGGTTCCAGAGGTAATGGTAATACTTGTATGATTCAGAGTACAGTGCTTTAAACTCCTAAAATAATTAGCATATTAATATACAGGCTGGCTGGGAGGAATGAGTTGTGCCTGAAGAAGACTAACCCACTAATTCCCTGGGTCTCCCTAGCAGCAGCTTCTTACATGAACAAAAACAAAGCGGAACCGACCCATGGAGCACATTGTTATTCTACCATTTCCTCTCCTCCCTCAGTGGAACATTTGCCATCTCTCTCTCCTTCGAAACGTGTTATACCTGTCAAATGATGAATATAGACTACTGTGAACGTGTGCCTGACTGCAATGAAAGCGTGCGTGTGTGCGCATGCGAGTGTGTCTGGTTTGTGTGTGTGTATATGTGCGTCCGCAGTGGCTGGAAGCACACTGGCAAGGGCACCATCTGGCAGGCTTTGGTCCAGTGACTGCAAGCCGGTGGTGATTCCTAGCCGGTGGTGACTCCTAGCCGGTGGTGGCTCCTAGCCGGTGGTGACTCCTAGCCGGTGGTGACTCCTAGCCGGTGGTGACTCCTAGCCGGTGGTGGCTCCTAGCCGGTGGTGGCTCCTAGCCGGTGGTGGCTCCTAGCCGGTGGTGGCTCCTAGCCGGTGGTGGCTCCTAGCTGGTGGTGGCTCCTTGCCAGGGGCACAGGGGTAGTGGCACAGCGGGGCTAAGTGGCTGTCCAGCTGGCTCCTAAATGTCCAATTCTCCATGGTGGGGTAAGTTGAACTCACCGCAACAGATGTCTCCGCCCACATTACTGCCTGTCCTGTGTTCATTACTAATGGACACTTATATTATTGGGTTTGGCAAAGGCAGGAGGACTAAGGCAGTGGAGCAGCGCAATAGTTTTACGTGGAGATCTGTAAACACTGTAGCCTTCATAAACCATTAGTTTACAACATGCGTGTTAGTTGACATTGACAACTCTCAAGGCATCAGAAGGGTAATGTATTGGATGTCAGTCATCAGACATTATTGAACCCTTTCATAGATCTTGGACGTACAGTGTAGAATGCTACAGTAGCTTGATTCCTCTGCAGGGGACCTGGTTCATATTCTCTGTGTGTCAGAGGGAGCAGCAGAGACTCAACCTCAACTCTTTAATTATTAATTGGGAAATTTGTTAATATGTAAATCCAAGACAGTGCTGACTCTATGTATAGCAAAGCCTCCAATTATCACTATGTCCGGATTTAGCCTACATTTAACTAGGTATGACATGCAGTATGTGCTTATCTGGCAAAATAGTTGGTTGGTTGAATGCACTAAAGCTGCAGTCACTTATTTTTGATTCTCCCAACAAGTGTTGTGTATTGCATCAGTAAGTAAGTTAAGGGAGGTGTCAACACTCAAGGCTACACTAGCTGAGAAACCATCTCCGCTACATAGCCATACAGTATATGTGCAGGTATTAGTTCCACAGTGTGCAACCACCATTGCTTAACTCAAAGCACTTCATCCTCGCTGATAAAAATGAACTCTCGCCACCTCTCTATTCCAAAGAAAAGGAAGCAGAAGAAAATCAATCGGAGTAATACTTTTTTTGTTGTCCGTCAATCTCTCTTCCAAGCGAGTGACTGGATATAGGCTACTCAGAGACTAATCTGAGCCCCCCGTCTCACTGTTAGGCATCAGAGGCACAGTAGGAATCAGACAGGGATAACATCATCACCCACAGCGTCAGACACAGCTGACAGACTGAGACTGTCTTCAGACCAGTCAGTCTCATGGGGAAACCACCCTGCCTCTGTCCTGACTGATGGATTCACAGGAGACTCACAGTTCACAGACATGAAGTTGAACTAAAATTAGTTTGAAGCCAATTCTTGCAAAGTTGCATGACTATTCCTCACTTACAGAAGTGCCTACTTTACCCATCTCATTTTGGGAGTACACAACTTGGGCACAGACGTCCCACCTTTCTCATCCCGAACATTATTGAAACTCTTGGTTTGATGATTTCCCTCACTTACTGCATACACCCATAAATCAATATCTAATTTCTCACTGCAGTGGCACACTGGGAATGGCTTCAGCGTAAGACCTAGCACTCCAGCTGTAAGAAATATGTTTCCCTTAGCCAACAAACTACACTGTAGAGTGACTAGTTGATGGTTTGACTGCCCAGTTTGACTTTTAGAAGCATTCTTGTACAGCTCCGTGCCCCCTATGTTTGACATGGTCTGTATCTTTGTAAACTAGCTACAGTATATTGTATTCTGTATCAACAAACGACTAAACTACAGAACGTCATTAGTGAGAAGAGGGCTAATCATGGCCTAATGGCATGAACAGGGCTATGTTTATGTGTAGATAATATCTTTCTCTCATATCTTACCTTGTGTAAATACAGTACTACTATAATTATACTATCTCTCWCATTTTCCAAGTTTTATTAGTTGTATGTACACCTGGTATACACCATCCAATGAAATGTTTACTTGCAGGTTCCTTCTTGACAATGCAACAGTAATCTTACATATTCCATGTAACTGGGTCAGCAGCTGTATGAAGTTGACCTGAGGAGTTGCTTGGCAACAGTGTCAATGCGCGCTATATCTACTGTATATAAAATATGAACTAGTTTCAGCATTGAGGTTATGTAACAGATAGGCACCTCATTCTATCTCACACTGATATTCTTCAATCCCACAAAGTATATCAGTTAATAAGGGCACCGGCAACCTAGTATGTAGCAAAATGTATACATTTTATTGATACCATTACTCGGCAGACATTTATTGCGTCAACATGTTAAAAAGAGATATCCTTTGTTTAAAAAACACACAACCACACACACAAGAATGCAAAATAGCTGTCAGTTATGCAACACAATACCATGTATAACAGCAGGGGGAACATTCAGTTCCAACCAAAGCACAATATTTTACAAACATATCACTAGATCACTTAAAGTGAGATAAACACACTCATTTAGCCATTGCCCCATACATTTAGCAATTTGTTGCCTTGTTGCGAAGCCATATCTCCAAAATGAAATAGGTTGAGCTGTAATGAGGACTCTGACCTGTAAAGTGTAGAAGGGGGATCACTGAACCAAGGACCATACACGACTTACATTAACTACATTGACCTCTTCACAGAATTGTCAGCTCTCGCTGTCTCTGACACATACACACGCACAAACTCAGACGCACAACACATTGTTAGAAAACACTTAAATAACAGAGCATTGGCATACAGTAGTTGCACACTTAACGTCTGTGATATAATAACGCTCATAACTCTCATAACTACTAAAAACTCCCATTCTCTTTTGCTTGTCAGCTGTAAGAGGTCACATTCTCTATGTGTTCTCTCAAACCAAACCATACACTGGCTTCGAACCAAGGTCGTACTTGTGGTACATATACTGCTGGGGGATATGATATGGGTAAGGTGCAGCAGTTAGATTTGGTGTACTTCTCTCTCCTTCTATAACAAAAGCACATTTACCCCACCAAGGGCAAATGACCTTTCTGACCTAATTGGCATTACATCTGAGTATAATGACCAGATAAGCGATCATGAGGTGACTTTTGAATGTTATTTGAAAATAGCTTATGCCTTTTATCTTGCATTTGATAATACAACCAGAAAATTAAGAGGTGGTCATAGTATTATCATCATCATAACGATGTTTAGCAATCAAGTMATTTCTATGACGACAAGAGAAGAGGCACGTGAAAATGGGATATGTAAGAATTATCAAGATAACACATTCATTCAAAAACCTGTGATAAAGTCTGAAAGGGTAAACATTGTCCAACATTGTGAAGTGGAACATTGAAATAAACAAGACAGACACACATTATCAGACATCTTCTGTTTTGCTGCCTATGGTATAGACTATGTTGCTGTCCTTTAGTGGACGTGGGTTATCAAGGCACCTCTTCAACTGTAATACTCTAGTTGTACAATATAAACTAGCCATGACCATTGTGTCATACATCGACTGTAGAAATAGTTCCCCACATAGGCACCAAAATATGTCACGATAAGAGAAAACATCTTGATATTATAAAAACGGCAAATCTAGCTAGAGCACCATGTTGACAATATAACTTTGCAGTGAGGGAGGTTAAAATAAGCTGTTTGTCATTGTGTTGGTGTCAGCTTAGAGGTTTTACAATTCAAATAAATAATCATAATAAAAAGYCATCAGGGATATCACAGTAGCAAAACAAAGTGGCCATTGTAGCTACATCTTCCTGCTCCAGGAATACTCAATCAGTGTTGGGTTCAAAATCTACTCAGACTGAAAAAGATCTAGACTGAAAATGAGTTTCAGTTTGGTCTCTCTCCTGTGTCTCCTCTCCTCCCTCCAGGCTGTGTGTCTGTCAGTAGAAGTATAGCAGTACTTCCCCTCAGGGCAGTAAGGTCAGGGCGGTGACAGTTTGCCGACATCAAAGGAAACCGCCGGCTCTCTCGGCTCCGCGCCTTTGATGACAATGCTGGGATGCGTCTCCTGGCTCTCCATGGAAACAGGCGAAGTGGAGTTGGTGGAGGTGGCAGAGTGCAGAGAAAAGTGATGCCCGTCCACCGACAGTAGCATGGGGGTTCCGGAACGTTTGAGCGCCTCGCTCATAGAGATGTGCACCTCCTCTGGCGTGAGTCCCATGTCCTTACTATACTCAGACGGAGACTTCCTCTTGATCCTCTCGTACGTCTTGTCCACCTGGCCCTCCGGGAAGGTCTCGCTGTCCTGGAAACGTCCCAGCAGCCAGATGAAGAAGCCGAAGAGGACAAAGGCAGCCAGGCTGGGGATGAAGGCCAGGCACTTGACTTCCAGGCTGGCACCCACGTAGCGGCTATGCAGGAACATGTCGCGATGCACGTACGAGCGGTTGGTCAGCGGGTCCACGTGGCTGGAGCGCCACTTGTAGGTGAGCGTGCTGCGGTTGAAGTCGCCCAGCGTGTGGGGCTCCTCCACAGTGAAGATCTTCTCCCCTGGACCAACGTACTGGCCGTACTCGTAGGGCTTGTAGAAGATCTGGTTCTTCCACATGTTCAGGTCCAGGATTAACACCAGGAAGATGATRCCGTAGTTGAACCACTTACCTGCAGGGACAAACAATATGGAGAGCAGTTAGGGTCATTTCTAGATGTCAAAAATCCAGTTTTATTGTATTTATTGTGCCCAAGCTGACGTTGACATGCTCTTTAATTCACTGATTTCTGTACTGTTGGGACAAATTGTAAAGCTTTTAAGAATCAAATGCATTTAAGGTAATCAATTGACAAAACACAGGCAGTATGTGTGTTAAGGCATATGAGAATATATTTGCAGGTACCAGGTCCAACATTGACACTTAATGAAATGAGGTCATAATATTAATGGTAGCAATCTCTCCAGGTTTACTGATCTAAAGTCAGATAGCTTCATGGGTACATGTGACACAATTCCTTCCCTTTCCTGAGATGCACCACCGTTAACAAGCTTTTAGTCAAAGCAATCACGTACTGTAAGAATATTAACATAATGCTAAATGGATGTGCGATGCATTAGGGTTAACAACCAAGCGCAAATCAGGGAGCGTTTGAACATTTTAACATCTAGCATGGGAACATTAGTTTCTCTCCCCCTTAATGGTTGTCACATTTACAGTTTAGCAGACGCTCTTATCCAGAGCGACTTACAGGAACAATTAGGGTTAAGTGCCTTGCTCAAGGGCACATGAAGAGATTTTTCACCTAGTCGGCTTAGAGACTTGAACCAGCGACCTTTCAGTTACCGGCCCAATGCTCTTAACCTCTAGGCTACCTGTCGCCCCACATGAGTTTAATAAATTACTTATAATTAAAGAAAACAAGCGCAACACATTGAATAATATCAATACTTGGGGTATGCTGTGGAACAGAATGAAACCTGGGTGAAATGGAAGAGTTAAATGGAAGAGTTAACTCTCATATGTTTATACACATTGCACCTTTCTGTCTGACGCAGCAGGGATGCTAGGTGGGGCAGAAACAAGCAACACTGGTAGGATGAAGAAGACACATGTCAGAACAGGTATATCTGATCTGTATTCATCTTAGGCCAGTGTCATGGTGCAACCATCAAAACACAGCTGGTCAGATAGAATGTGAAAATATTGAAGTAATAGTGGTGACCCTCTATACCACCTAAATCAATTGGGATAGTATAGTATGTTTACTTATATAGTATGCTTGCTAATATATGTACCTGTGATATGGATGTGGTACTCCTCTTTGAAGATGCTCTTGCAGACAGGAAGTTTGAACTTGAGCTGAGTGGTGGACATGCCAGGCAGGTTCATATCCAGGTCGCCCATGAACTGAGGAAAATCCCAATCCTAATGACATCAAACATATGATCAAACAATGCAAATACAAAATACATCAGCCCATCCAAATAATTTACTGATAGTGAAAGCTTTTACTGAAGTAAACACACATCATGTAACACCTAGCATAAAAGCAAAGACAAAAGAAGAATCTGAACAATACACAGGCTCCAAAGTCTAATGGTGTGTGTGTAGCAGGGATTTATTTTAATATATAAAATGATACTAACGAGGGATTCAGAGGAGTTGTCCATTGACGGGTAAGTTACCACAGAGGTCAAAAGCCTAACTGAGAGCTGCAGCACAGTGTGTGCTTACATGGCCTTGTATTGTGCCTGTGTGCATTGACGTTTTCTCATGTCAAAACACCTCAGGAATCACTCACAGACATCTATCTATAAGTTGCCCTCTGTGTCTCAGTCTTTGCTTTGGAATAGTCAATACAGACTCAATATCATATAAATGTAAGATCCCGGAACATTGTCTGAAATAAACAAGTGATAATGTCTGGGAAGAATGTGATGTGTGTTGAACAGATAGAGGGACATACTGTACATTTTAGACAACAAAAGCACACAGATCTTTCCAGATTTTTATGAATAGCTGCATTTATCAGATTCTAACAGTCTAGTTATGTCACTAAACAGCAGCCATTTCTAATGCTATAAAATTCTATACATTTTAAGATGTTAGGGTGAATGAAGAATCCATATGTATGAATGTTCATATGGAAAAATATGAGAAGGGATTTCCCCCTTGATATTAATTAGACCTTCCACCTACTCAACTGTACTTCCTTTCCTGATACAGTCCCACTAATAAGCTTGACATTTAAGTCATGTGCCCCCCTCACAATAAATAATGAGTCTCTAGGACATACTGTAGTAAACAGTGCACACAYGCACACATGCATGCGCACGCACAGGAGCACACAAAACAGTTACAAGTTTGCTAGGTCACAATTGATTCTTTGGAAGAGACACTCACACAGTGGCTGTGTGTTCAGTGTTCTGTCACTCATGGGGACACTACGTCACCCGCCTTTAGTAAAGGTAGACATCAAGAATGTGAGCCCTTTGGGTGTTGCCATAGAGTTGCATTAGAAGTSCCCTTCCAAGAAGGCTCAATGTCATTGGCCACAGATAAAATTACGTCTAATCACGTGATATCTACAGTAGCTTTGATTGGACAACATCTTACTTTCAAAATCTTAGTTAGCAGTCATCATCATAAATCAAGTAGACAATCTGTTTAATCCTTGTCATATGAAGAGAAATTATAGATAAAACGTATCGGTGCTCATCAGCCATTGGACATAAACATTACACAACAAGTTGGAAATCGCAAATTCAACAATGAGTTGTTTGGAAGGAATCGGTGACAGTGGCTAACCCGCAAGCATTGCAACTGGGAAGTCAGTGTCACGGTTCATGAATCCACTGCCTCACTCTCTCTTTTCTCTCTCTCTTTTGCTCTCTCTCTCTCTCTCTCTCTCTCTCTCTCTCTCTCTCTCGTGTTTGTGTGGGCGTGGTTCCCAATCTTGGCCTGATTGTCTGCGCCAGCTGGAATTAATTATCTTCCCCTTTATATGTTCTGTAACCTGTGTTTCTTGTTGTCAGATCGTTGTTTCTTCCCTGAGGTTGTGTCGTGTGTCAGTGCTCATTCTCTCGCCGCCCTTGTGTGGATTATCTGCTGTGCTCCTTCCTACCCAGCCGGACACACTCCCTTGGATTTCTCAGCACGCTATCATCAGAGGATGCGCCCTAGGCCCTGGGTTGGATTCCGTCTGAGTATATTCTGTCTGTCCTGTTGATGCTGTAAACTGTTTCATTTAAACCATCGTTGCTTGCATCTTGCATCCGCCTCTGTATTGTGACAGTCAGACTGAAAAAATACGTTTTGAACGGTCATTCAACTTGGAATTGAAAATATTTTTCTTTGATGACAAAATTTGCCAATGAAGGACCGCCGCGCACAACAAGGTGAGTYCAAAAATGTCT
>NC_036866.1:14720470-14742281 GCF_002910315.2 Salvelinus sp. IW2-2015
AGGCACGCATTAACCGCCGGCCCGGTTCCCCCGCCGCCACGACTTGTTGATGGGGAGACCACCTTTTCTGTCATCGGATTTTGAACTCGAGAAGGAGGGGACGCGGATTCCAGTACCTGGTAGACTGGGAGGTTACGGTCCGGAGGAGAGAAGTTGGGTACCGCTAGGGACATTCTGGATCACTCCCTTATCGATGATTCAATCGACAGGTAAATTTGCCTGGGAACGCCAAGAGGCGTTCTAGGGGGGGGTATTGTCACGGTTCATGAATCCACTGCCTCACTCTCTCTTTTTCTCTTTCGCTCTCTCTCTCTCTCTCTCTCGTGTTGTGTGTGGGCGTGGTTCCCAATCTTGGCCTGATTGTCTGCGCCAGCTGGAATTAATTATCTTCCCTTTATATGTTCTGTAACCTGTGTTTCTTGTTGTCAGATCGTTGTTTCTTCCCTGAGGTTGTGTCGTGTGTCAGTGCTCATTCTCTCCGCCGCCCTTGTGTGGATTATCTGCTGTGCTCCTTCCTACCCAGCCGGACACACTCCCTTGGATTTCTCAGCACGCTATCATCAGAGGATGCGCCCTAGGCCCTGGTTGGGGATTCCGTCTGAGTATATTCTGTCTGTCCTGTTGATGCTGTAAACTGTTTCATTTAAACCATCGTTGCTTGCATCTTGCATCCGCCTCTGTATTGTGACAGTCAGACTGAAAAAATACGTTTTGAACGGTCATTCAACTTGGAATTGAAAATATTTTTCTTTGATGACAAAATTTGCCAATGAAGGACCGCCGCGCACAACAAGGTGAGTYCAAAAATGTCTTATATGATGTAATATGCCAGGGAGATATGGTCAGCCATATCAGCTATGTTTTCAAAAGAAAGCAGTAAACAAGGCTGAATGAACTGTTTCGCTGCCAGACAAGGCTCTGCTGATAGCCAGGTGTAGCGGTGGTAAGGATTCACTCCATTGTGCTGTTGGGACAGCTTTATGTAGACCCTAACAGTTTCTGGGCATCGCTTGTCGCCGTTATAGTGCAATTCATGTATTGTTTAGTATTGGGATAACCCAAACATGGGTTAATTTAACCATCACTTGGGTTTTATTCATTTTCATGCTGGGTTGACCCAGCAGCTGGGTCTTTTTTAATGTAATCCTCAGGTTCTTTTCAGGAGGTGTGGCTTATTAGGGATGTGGCTTCCGGCAGTTATTTTTGGCCATCCGTGAGAGTAAATGTCATTCCTGTTCATCATGTTTTTTACTTTTCTTGTTGAAAAGCTTTTTCTCAAGTATAAATACAGTACACACACTAAAAGGTAAAAAAATATATATGTTTTGAGAAAAATAGTGGTTAGACAACTGCAAACTTCAAGGAGTAGGGCATTCAAGGAGTTGGTTTGATGGGAAGTCATGATGTCATCGGCCTTGCCCCTCACTTGAGGAACAACAGAGAACAAAAGAGGAAAGGCCCACCCCCCTCACTTGTGCTAGTTCATGACTTACCTGGACCACCTATTGAGATGTGCCTTTTGTAAATCAGATGACATATGAGCTGAAAAGGAGACTGGAGTRCCACTTTAAGTTTGTACACTGCAAATAAAACTGTTCCTTAAATTTTTTTACACATTACATATTCTACTATAATAACAGGATTTTTTACACATTGCAACAACGTGATGTCTATCACAACATTGAGATTTGTATAGGCTTTTAAGGAACTCCGTTAGCTTCAGTAAAGCTTCAAAAGTGTCTGTGTTCAACCTTATCATGTGATAACAATACAACAGAACAGATTAACCAGAATGACGCTTACTCTCACAGGTGGCCAAACATAACTATCTAAAAGCCACAACTCTACTAAGCCACACCTCCAGTCTTCTGATCTAACCCGCTGGGTCATATCTCAATAACCCAGCATCAATAACCCAGCATCAATAACCCAGCACTAACAACTCAACCTTGCTCGTTTTAGAAAACAACCCAACTAAGTGGCCCAATGCCTGCACCCTGCAGTTGGGTCATCCAAACAACCCAACATTTTTGAGACTGTACCAGACAGAACATGTACATATGAAGGTGAATGAAGCCATTTCAAAGGCCGTGACATAGAGGCGGAGTAGAGGAGTGTTTATTGACTTTACCAGAGTAAAGTGCATGGACAGCCAGCCTCAGATCCATGTGAGTACTACCGGCGGGGACTAATTGAAATCATAAATAACCGTAGTAAACGTGCTTGCTGTACACAGAGCAGAAAACGAGAGGAGGCTAGCAATCATAAACAACGAAATCTGAAAGATGCAGGGGTGATGTGATTGGTGGGTAGTTGGGTACTGGCTGGGGCCAGGGAGTCAAAATAGGGATGTCATACTATGGAGACTGCTGTAGTCATGAGGCAGGAAATGAGAGCTGAAACTGACAGCATGCTGAATAATAATAATATATGCCATTTAACAGACACTTTAATTCAAAGTCACTTACAGTCATGCATGCACACATTTTACATATGGGTGGCYCCAGGAATCAAACCAACAACTCTGGCATTACAGACAACATGCTCTATCAACTGAGCCATACAGGACCAAGATGGTCACTATGCCTTGTCCTGTTTCTGAGATGGAAAGGGACCCCGGTGAAGAGCAAGGAGGCCTATGCAAACAAAAGCAGGCATGGAAAAAAGTTGTGAGAAGTTGTAATCTTGTAATAAAATCATTTTAAACTATTGAATGGCTGAGCTGAGGTAAATTAAATAGCATTGAAAATACATTATATCGGATTCGTTCTTTTTTGTCAGTTATTGTGCTACAGATAAATAATTTGTGTTAGCTAATAATAAAAGTGTGGTAACAACAGGTGCCAAGTGTGCAGAATAAGGTAGGCTGAGGTATTATTGACACAATAAGGTTGTGTACTTATCCATGAGCAGCTACTAGGTAGTTTCAATAATGAATAATGTAGAAACAGACATTTAAGGGATACTACAGATTAGACTACTCCATATCCTTTAAAACAACAAAGCTGTGGAAATACACTACATGACCAAAAGTATGTGGACACCTGCTCATCGAACATCTCATTCCAAAATCATAGGCAATAATATGGAGTTGGTCACCCCTTTGCTGCTATAACAGCCTCCACTCTTCTGGGAAGGCTTTTCACTAGATGTTGTAACATTGCTGTGGAGACTTCCTTCCATTCAGCCACAAGAGCATTAGTGAGGTTGGGCGATGATGTTGGGCAATTAGGTCTGGCTCGTCCCAAAGGTGTTCATCCTAAAGATGTTCGATGGGGTTGAAGTCAGTGCTCTGTGCAGACCAATCTCAACAAACAATTTCTGTATGGACCTCGTATGGGGGAACAAACTTTACAGTTGACACTTTGCATTCGGGCAGGTTACGTTCACCTGGCATCCACGAAACCCAGATTTGTCCGTCGGACTGCCAGATGGTGAAGCGTGATTCATCACTCCAGTGAACGTGTTTCCACTGCTCCAGAGTCCAATGGCGGCGAGCTTTACACCACTCCAGCCGACACTTGGCATTGTGCATGGTGATCTTAGGCTTTTGCGGCTGCTCGGCCATAAAAACCCATTTCGTGAAGCTCCCGAYGAACAGTTATTGTGCTGACGTGGCTTCCAGAGGCAGTTTGGAACTCGGTAGTGTGTGTTGCAACCAAGGACAGACGATTTTTACGCACTAGGCACTTCAACACTCGGCAGTCCCATTCTGTGAGCTTATGTGGCCTACCAATTCACGGCTGAGCCGTTGTTGCTCCTAGACGGTTTCACTTCACAATAACAGCACTTACAGTTGACTGGGGCATCTCTAGCAGGGTAAAAAATTGACAAACTGACTTGTTGGAAAGGTGGCATCCTTTCCTTCAGCAACGGGTGTGGCTGAAATAGCCAAGTCCACTAATTTGAAGGGGTGTCCACATACTTTTGTATATATAATGTATGTTCATTAAACATTAGCAGAAGCCAAACTAAATCCGGCTAGCGTTACAAACCAACCAGTCTGCATTTAGCTTGGAGCCACTGGGCTGAAAGCCTTCTCTCTTTGAAACACTGTTATGCATTTTCTACCCAGACAAAATATTTGCATATTCATGAGTATGCCACTGACAAATCCTTCATTGATGTATAGTCTMCTGTGGGATGGAGAACATTGGGTGGAAAAAAGGAAAGAAAACATAACATTTTATGAGTCATCATTAAGGAAGGCCTGGGTTCACGGAGGAGGAGAGGGTGTAGTTCCTTGCCTGAAGCATGGCCGGATGGGGGGATTGCTGGATAGCTGGGTGGATGATGGATTAGGGGTAAGTAGACATGCAGGTTCAGACTGATTAAATGTCTCCCTCTCTCATCCAAGTACCACAGTGACCCTTTTTTATTTAACCTTTATTTAACTAGGCAAGTCAGTTAAGAGAAAATTCTTATTTACAATGACAGCCTAGCAACAGTGGGTTACTGCCTTGTTCAGGGGCAGAACGACAGATTTTTACCTTGTCAGCTCGGGGATTTGATCTAGCAACCTTTCAGTTACTGGCCCAACACTCTAACCACTAGGCTACCTGCTGCCCCTGTGGCTGAGGGAGGGGTGAGGAAGTGGAGAGATAGAGGGAAAAGTGGGGGAGAGTATAGGAGTCCAGCTAGTTTTTAATTGGCCATGGGGGAGCCCCTACCTGCATGACAATGAGCAGGTCAAAGACCAGGATGAAGGATACCAGGAAGGCCCTGGAGACCTCATCGCTGGGCAGAAATCCCCGGTTCAGGTTGTCCCAGCTGATCCAGTCAGTGCTGATGACCAGCAAAACCACTGATGTCAGAGTGATCAGGACCGTCCTGGAGGAGACCGGAAGTAAAACCGCATTACTTTCCTGTTAATAACCTGGGACACTCCACAGATTTACTAATTACCACTTTATTAGTCCATTTGTTACGGCGGACGACAATAATTCGCCTTCTGCTCATTTCTCTAAAGTACACAACAACAATATAATTATAACAGGAAGTTATCATAGGTTTATGTAAATATTAATGATGGTTAATAATTCTGTTAGGTATCATTTGATGTTTATCTGTGTGTTATGGACTTTAGATTTAGCAAACTATATTTGGCTCCTCTTTGTACTTGTTTCAATGTCATTCAGTAATTATTACACTGGTGTTGTGTGGGTTGTTGCATCCCCATGGTGACTGGCTGCATTGCCGGTAGCTTGCACCAAGTTCATCATATCATATTTCAATTGTTGTGAGTCAGTTTGCATTTWAAAATCTAAATCCAGTCCAGATTACTGATTTTTGTAACTGTCATTTGTGATTTACCCAGATTCTTTGCCGCATAATGTCAAGATACATTCCTCAACATATTTATGAATCATACTTTCTCAACCAGTATTTGAGATTTACAAATCATACTTTCTCCCGAGAGTACACATTGATTGTGACAGTCAGACTGGGGGCATTCATTAATAAGACAAAGGCTTCCAGAGGAGCCACAGAGACTATATTTCGACACTCTGCATCCTAAAATAGAAGAACAATCAATTCTATGGGAAACATAATGCATTGGAGAGTGTGACTTTGAACTTCCATTTATTGGTAATTTACAAATGGAAATGCTCAGATAATACCAAACTACTCCAACACATGTTGATGTTTGTACATAAACTCAAATATCCCCATCCCAGTAGTGACCCTAGTGTCTTGTCCAATAACCAGCATTAGGGACATAGATCTACTACTGTACAATGGATTTCAGTTACACTGTTTATACACACTGCATATTTATATACTGGATTGCTGACATAACTCACTGTAATATATCTACTGCTGTACATTTTTGAGTTTATCCACAGATTGCATTTGGATTACTGATACAGTATTTTTGGGGTTGTTAATTAGATTCGTTTGGACATTCTTGATTTCTTGTTTTTGATTATTTGTGTAATTTTTTGAAATTTGTACTGTACTGTTCGGAGCCAATAACACAAGCATTTCGCTGCACCCGCTATAACATCTGCTAAACTGTGTACGCGACCAATAAACTTTGATTTGAGATAAGGGGATCAACCTGTCATGTTTGACTGGCAGTAGCGAACCATTTTCATGCTGACCTGGTGGAGTGACCCCCTCTGGGACCACAGGTGACCGTGAGATATATTTAGACCAGGACTGTCTAAAACGACCATTGACCGCTCCTTTGTAATAAGCATTATTGGGCACAGTGTAACAGTTTGAGTGGGTCATAGACCTATGCTCTAGGCTCCCCAGTGACGGTTAAAGGGCAGCTTGTGTGTGTGTGTGTGTGTGTTGTGTGTGTGTGTTGTGTGTGTGTGTGTGTGTGTGTGTGTTGTGTGTGTGTTGTGTGTGGTGTGTGTGTGTGTTTGTGGTGTGTGTGTGTGTGTGTGTGGTTGTGTGTGTGTGTGTGTGTGTGTTGTAAAGGGCAGGGGTATAGCTGGCCTCGTGACCTTGCTGTGTCTATTGATTTCCTCTTCCTGTTCTTCTAATTAAAGGTGAAAGATTAACAGGGCTATTGACTGTGTGTTACTGTGTGTAACCCCACGAGGAGCACAGGGCTTTGTCTGAATACCAATACATGAATGAATACATGCATGCTAATGCACACACACATACTCATGAACCCTAGCACCCACACACACGTACTCATAATCCCTAGCACACACATGTACACATACACTGATTGTGCTCAGAGGCAGCATACTGTAAATGCATTAGACTGGAGAATAGAACATACCAGAAGAGGATGATCCTGTGGTTGCCTTGTTTCCAGAACCTTCTGGCAGCTTTGCCCCAGTCTGGGTAGTGCTGGTCCTGGAGCATCATGTCAGTGACCTGGGAATAAAACAGGGTAACTTAACACGTGACATGTGTGAGGGAGAAATAAACTAACATCAAACTGAGATGGTGTTTCCAGGAATTATTCATTTCTGAGTGATCTCTGAATGAGGCTAAAATTAATTCATAGAATCACATTCGTACCAGATTGAGCTTGTGTTATTTCATTGTGAATACAGTGTTAAAATGGATGTTTAGAATTTGCCATTCTGCCGATGGAACGCCGCAATGGAATGGCATAATCAATTCAAATGGCATTGCTTTGTTTATATTCCTATGCTATACAGTCAATCATTAAAAGTAATCTAGGTTTATTTATTTTCGATCAACATTCATTTAGATTTTAAAGGGTTGTTATACCCAACTATGCAAATCCAGACTTTCGGAGAAGGGACTTCATTGGGGCGAGGGTCATTTGTCAGCAGGCCACATCTCCTTCAGGCAGAGAGAGTGGAGAAAGATTTTGTTGAGAATAGGGGTGTTTTGGTGACCGTATTACCGCCACACCGGAGGTCACGAGTCATGACCGGAGTCAAATTCCAAACGGTAACTAGGCTTCTCCGAGCTCTGATGCTGCTGATGGTCATTAGTAGTCTACCAAACTTGCTAACTGCCTGGTACTCAGCACTCTATTGTCCCTCTAATCACTCTGACATCAATGCAAATGTTATCGAAAATATAATCAAACACTTCATGAAAACCCATGAGATCATGTTGCGCAACATTTCTATAGGCTCAAATCAAATAACATTTTATTGGTCACATACACATGGTTAGCAGATGTTATTGCAGGTGTAGCGAAATTCTTGTGATTCTAGCTCCAACAGTGCAGTAATATCTAACAAGTAATATCTAACAAATACACAACATATACACAATACACACAAATCTAGTTAAAGGAATGGAATTAGAATATAAAAATATATGGACGAGCAATGTCAGAGAGGCATAGAGTAAGATACATTAGAAAAGTATAGGATACAATATATACAGTGGGGAGAACAAGTATTTGACACACTGCCAATTTTGCAGGTTTTCCTACTAACAAAGCATGTAGAGGTCTGTCATTTTTATCATAGGTACACTTCAACTGTGAGGGACCGAATCTAAAACAAAAATCCAGAAAATCACATTGTATGATTTTTAAGTAATTCATTTGCATTTTATTGCATGACATAAGTATTTGATCACCTACCAACCAGTAAGAATTCTGGCTCTCACAGACCTGTTAGTTTTTCAATACTTCGCTCGGAAATTCTTATTTACAATGACTGCCTACCCCAGCCAAACCCGGACGACGCTGGGCCAATTGTGCGCCGCCCTATGGGACTCCAAATCACAGCTGGATGTGATGCAGCCTGGATACAAACCAGGTACTGCAGTGACGCTTCATGCACTGAGACGCAGTGCCTTAGACGACTGCGCCACTCGGGAGCCAAATGATGAGTTTGGACGGTACTATGGTGTTGAACGCTGAGCGATAGTCAATGAACAGCATTCTTACATAGGTATTCCTCTTGTCCAGATGGGATAGGGCAGTGTGCAGTGCGATGGCGATTGCATCGTCTGTGGATCTATTGGGGCGGCAAGCAAATTTAAGTGGGTCTAGGGTGTCAGGTAAGGTAGAGATGATATGACCCTTGAATAGTCTCTCAAAGCACTTCATGATGACAGAAGTGAGTGCTACGAGGCGAAAGTCATTTAGTTTAGTTACCTTTGCATTCTTGGGTACAGGAACAATTATGGCCATCTTGAAGCATGTTTGGACAGCAGACGGATATGGAGAGATAGAATACGTCCGTAAACACAACAGCCAGCTGGTCTGCCATGCTCTGAGGACGCGGCTAGGGATGCCGTCTGGGCCGGCAGCTTTGCAAGGGTTAACACGCCTAAATGTCTTACTCACGTCGGCCATGGAGAAGAGGAGCTCACAGTCCTTGGTAGCGGACCGCGTCGGTGGCACTGTGTTATCCTCAAATCGGGCGAAGAAGGTGTTTAGCTTGTCCGGAAGCAAGACATTGGTGTCCGCAACATGGCTGGTTTTCCTTTTGTAGTCCGTGATTGTCTGTAGACCCTGCAACATACGTCTCATGTCTGAGCCGTTGAATTGCGACTCCACTTTGTCTCTATATTGAGGTTTTTTGACGTTGATTGCCTTACGGAGGGAATAACTACACTGTTTGTATTCTGCCATATTCCCAGTCACCTTGCCATGGTTAAATGCGGAGGGTTTGCGCTTTCAGTTTTGCGTGAATGCTGCCATCTATCCACGGTTTCTGGTTAGGGTAGGTTTTAATAGTCACAGTGGGTACAACATCTCCTATACACTTCCTGATAAACTCAGTCACCGTATCAGTGTATTCGTCAATGTTATTCTCGGAAGCTACCCGGAACATATCCCAGTCCGCGTAATCAAAACAATCTTGAAGCGTGGATTCTGATTGGTCAGACCAGCGTTGAATAGTCCTTAGCACGGGTACTTCCTTTTTGAGTTTCTGCCTATAGGAAGAGTGGAGCAAAATGGAGTCATGATTTRGATTTGCCGAATGGAGGGCAAGGGAGGGCCTTGTAGGCATCCCGGAAGTTGTGGCAGTGGTCGAGAGTTTTAGCAGAACGAGTATTACAGTCGATGTGTTGATAGAACTTCGATAGCACTTTCCTCAAATTTGCTTTGTTAAAATCCCCAGCTACAATAAATGTGACCTCAGGATACGTGGTTTCCAGTTTGGATAAAGTCCAGTGAAGTTCTTTGAGGGCCGTTGTGGTATCGGCTTGAGGGGGAATATACACGGCTGTGACAATAACCGAAGAGAATTCTCTTGGAAGGTAATACGGTTCGCATTTGTGAGGTATTCTAGGTCGGGTAAACAAAAGGACTTGAGTTCCTGTATGTTATCACAATCACACCATGAGTAGCTAATCATGAAACATACACCCCCGCCCTTCTTCCTGGAGAGATATTTATTCCTGTCGGCGCAATGAACTGAGAACCCAACTTGCTGTACGTACTCAGACAGTAAATCCCGAGAGAGCCATGTTTCCATGAAACAGAGTATGTTACAATCTCTGTAAGGAGATCCTCACCCTCAGTTCATCAACTTTATTATCCAGAGACTGAACAATATACTCGGAAGCGGTGGGTGGTATGCGCGCCTCCTGAGTCGGACTAAAAGTCCACTCCGCGTACCTCTTCTCTGCCAGCGATGTTTTGGGTCAGCCTCTGGAATCAGTTCAATTGCCCTAGGCCCTATGGGTAGAACAAAGGATCCAATTCTGGAAAGTTGTTTTCCTGGTCGTAAATGCTGGTAAGTACCGCCGCTCTGATATCCAAAAGTTCGTCTCAGCTGTATGTAATAACACAAAAACATGTCTGGCCTAATAATGTAAGAAATAACACATTAAAAAAATACTGCAAAGTTGCCTAGGGGCTAGAAGCACAGCTGCCCTCTCTATCAGCGCCATTTTACACCACTTGTGAATGATGCCCAGTGTTTGCAGTAGAAACAGCACATGGCTTTTTTGCAACTTTACTTCCGTATGAGCACTGCTGCGCTTATTATGTGAAGAGATAGCTTAATAGTTGATCAACATTTTAAGCTAAACGTTCTGATCTGTTGCATTTTTGATGCGAGTGGTTTGATTAATTTGGGATCTATCGCATCCCACAACTGTTTGGAATATTTATTTCTCGCACAGAAGGACAAGTTGACCAATAGAATAGGTTAACTTTTGTACTATGGGGGATAGTACAGTCGTGGCCAAAAGTTTTGAGAATGACACAAATATAAATTTTCACAAAGTCTGCTGCCTCAGTTTGTATGATGGCAATTTGCATATACTCCAGAATGTTATGAAGAGTGATCAGATGAATTGCAATTAATTGCAAAGTCCCTCTTTGCCATGCAAATTAAATGAATCCCCCCCAAATATTTCCACTGCATTCCAGCCCTGCCACAAAAGGACCAGCTGACATCATGTCAGTGATTCTCTCGTTAACACAGGTGTGATTATTGACGAGGACAAGGCTGGAGATCACTCTGTTATGCTGATTGAGTTTGAATAACAGACTGGAAGCTTCAAAAGGAGGTTGGTGCTTGGAATCATTGTTCTTCCTCTGTCAAACATGGTTACCTGCAAGGAAACACATCCCGTCATCATTGCTTTGCACAAAAAGGGCTTCACAGGCAAGGATATTGCTGCCAGTAAGATTGCACCTAAAATCAACCATTTATTGGATCATCAAGAACTTCAAGGAGAGCGGTTCAATTGTTGTGAAGAAAGCTTCAGGGCACCCAAGAAAGTCCAGCAAGCGCCAGGACCATCTCCTAAAGYTGATTCAGCTGCAGGATTGGGGCACCACCAGTACAGAGCTAACTCAGGAATGGCAGCAGGCAGGTGTGAGTGCATCTGCACGCACAGTGAGGCAAAGACTTTTGGAGGATGGCTTGGTGTCAAGAAGGGCAGCAAAGAAACCACTTCTCTCCAGGAAAAACATCAGGGACAGACTGATATTCTGCAAAAGGTACAGGGATTGGACTACTGAGGACTGGGGTAAAGTCATTTTCTCTGATGAATCTCCTTTCCGATTGTTTGGGGCATACGGAAAAAAGCTTGTCCGGAGAAGACAAGGTGAGCGCTACCATCAGTCCTGTGTCATGCCAACAGTAAAGCATCCTGAGACCATTCATGTGTGGGGTTGCTTCTCAGCCAAGGGAGAGGGCTCACTCACAATTTTGCCTAAGAACACAGCCATGAATAAAGAATGGTACCAACACATCCCCCGAGAGGAACTTCTCCCAACCATCCAGGAACAGTTTGGTGACGAACAATGCCTTTTCCAGCAGGATGGAGCACCTTGCCATAAGGCAAAAGTGATAACTAAGTGGCTCGGGGAACAAAACATCGATATTTTGGGTCCATGGCCAGGAAACTCCCCAGACCTTAATCCCATTGACAACTTGTGGTCAATCCTCAAGAGGCGGGTGGACAAACAAAAACCCACAAAAAMCCACAAATTCTGACAAACTCCAAGCAT
Organism: Salvelinus sp. IW2-2015; assembly: GCF_002910315.2. NCBI lineage: Eukaryota > Metazoa > Chordata > Actinopteri > Salmoniformes > Salmonidae > Salvelinus > Salvelinus sp. IW2-2015. The sequence continues at coordinate 14,732,352 of NC_036866.1, forward strand.
TGATTATGCAAGAATGGGCTGCCATCAGTCAGGATGTGGCCCAGAAGTTCATTGACAGCATGCCATTTACAATTGTGACCTGGCCAAGATAAAGAAAAGCAGTTCGACACATACAACAACACAGTTACACATGGCGTAAAACAAACATACAGTCAATAATACAGTAGAAAAATAAGTCTATATACAATGTGAGCAAATGAGGTGAGATAAGGGAGGTAAAGGCAAAATAAGGCCATGGTGGCGAAGTAAATACAATATAGCAAGTAAAACACTGGAATGGTAGATTTGCTCTCTCTCTCTCTCTTATGAAATGCTTGTAATTATACTTCAGTATTCCATAGTAACATTTGACAAAAATATCTAAAGACACTGAAGCAGCAAACTGTGAAAATGTATATTTGTGTCATTCTCAGAACTTTTGGCCACGACTGTAGATTGACATAGGCTAATGCTTTTGCTGTTTATTAGGCCTACTCATCTTGTTGGCTGACAAAAAAGTAAATGTGGACAGTATGCGCCTCAGAATTCGTTAAGAAAGACGCATGCAGTTGCGTTCCAGATGTGTCTGTCTTCRCTTGTAGCCTACTTCGGAACTGAGATGCCTGTGAGAAGGACCCGATCACATRACGGGYATTGGCAAATAAGAATTGAGATATCTGAGAGAGCCATGTGAGCGAGAGGTGCCACGGAGCACGGAGATTGGCAGCCGTGAGAAGGGAATTAGGCTATAATTATTATATTCAGCCCAAGGGCATTACGGCCACACAAGGGGGATGCTGCCATGACATTCGAGGCCTGGTGAGAATATTATCAAGTGCTTGTCAAATTGTGACAGAGTGTGTGCAGCCTGCACAAGAAACAAAGCAGAGTTCATGCCTTTCATGCGACTTTTCAAATCAGCCATGCAGCCAACGTTTGTATCACAACTAAAGTTGCATAAATAACACTAAATTAACCATATAGGAGGACCTGTTTCTTTGTTTACTCCTCAACACAGAATAGCCGCATGTGCTCACTCCATCGGAAATTGTTTTCTAGAAAATATTTATATTTTATTTAGCTATGTTCAATTGTATTCTTCATACTATAAAATAMTATAAAATAACGCCACGGAATTCTAAGCGAATCTTGTCTGCTAAATGAACTACTGTAGCCCAAAGCCATATGGCAGGGCCTAACATAAGGAAAACTCAGAGTATGCTATTCTGTTCTTCGGAAAAAACGACATTATCTTCATATCATGTTTCTTTAGACCTGTCTAAAATAAATAATGGATTTATTATGATGGTCTAGGATATATTTAATGAATTTATTCGACTTTTTAAAATGTGKATGTTCCAAAGGTCTGCATCAGTGGCTTGTAGGCTATGCGTGGAAGCCAGGAGATCCTAAATGTGTTTATGTTAATTACCGGTCAATTAACGTGAGACTGGCAGTTATTTGCTTGACAATCACCGGCTGATAATATTTCATGACCACCACAGCCCTAGTAGAGAAAATAATTAAATAATTGTTGTTATGAGCAGTGTTGCAAAAACACCAATTTCCTGCTCACTCATCTACCGATGACACATTCAAAATATCTGCTCTGTCGAGGAGACACACAGAGGTCGTCTTGAAAGTGCCATGTTGAATTAATCAACTGTAAAAAAATAAAAATAAGAAAAAAATGCCAGAGTAATGTCTGGATTCAGCTCTCTCTCTCTCTCTCTCTCTCTCTCTCTCTCTCTCTCTCTCTCTCTCTCTCTCTCTACTCTCTCTCTCTCTCTCTCTCTCCTCTCTCTCTCTCTCTCTATCTCTCTCTCTCGTCTCTCTCTCTCTCTCTCTCCTCTCCTCCTCCTCCTCCTCCTCTCTCTCTCATCTCTCTATCTCTCTTCTCTCTCTCTCTCTCTCTCTTCTCTTCATCTCTCTCTCTCTCTCTCTCTCTCTCTCTTCTCTCTCTCATCTTCTCTCTCTTCTCATAAATAATAATGGAGCTAGGAAGCTGACAAGTTGTCTCTCCTCTACTCGCAGTGGTCCCAATACTGTGGGGCAGTTTCGCAGGGTTCGTGGTTACTCCCACTCACTCGCGTCTTCCTCTCTATCCAGCTATGGTCTCCTCTACTCCACTCTCACCCCTCGCTGTGCGCTACGTATGCTTCCTGTGTTTCCTGTGACCTCGCACTGTTGCTCTGTTCCTGCCTACTTCTGTTTGATCTGGCTTGGGACCAGGTGCTAAGGGTATAAACCCTCATCTTTGTGCTGATATTCTAGTTGATTCTAATCAGTGTTGGGCTACTACTGGGTTGTTCTCTTACCATCCATGCAGTCACAAAGTCCCCACTCCACGTCCCTACTGCTGCAATCTTCATGAAGCTCTCGTTCCTGATACCCATGCTCTGTCACCATGTGAGGCCTAGAAGAGAAAAGAGAGATAGAAAGAGGAAGAAAGAAAGAGAGAGAGTGAGGATGAGAGGGAAGGTGGAGGGAGGTGGGGAGGGAGGGAGGGAGGGAGGGAGGGAGGGAGGGAAAAAACAGAAAACGGTCACTGCGCCTGCTAAGTGTCATGATGCTAAGTGTCAGATCCCATCCAAATCAAACTAGCCCTGTGAAAACAGTGTACGGCAAGCGGCTCTACCTTTGTGGGGCCCTCAGGGTTGTAAACAATATACACTGAGCTTCCATGAAATTGTTTACCTCCCTACTCTTTGGGAATTATCTTTCCATTTCGCAAATTTCTATCAGTGTCTAGGTGAATTTAAATCAGCATTATCCAAAAGCATGAGATGTCTCCATTGGTTGTTGGAACTAACAGAACATTGTTACTTAGCGACATGCCACCATCCCTGATACTAAGGGCATGGGAGAAGAAACCATTTGTGGTATGCAGTTTGTCTTTGGTGCAGGGAAAAGATGACATGCATTCGCTGAAGTCCTAGTTATTCCTCCTATATTTCCTGTTGTAGGTAGAGATGGGAGCAGGAGCCTTTTGTTTAGGGTATTCATTAATCTTCCAACTTATCCTGGTAATAACACTGGGAGAAACTGGGTCACAAGCCAGGTCTATATGACAACCGCACCTACTGTACTTACCGCCCCCCAAAGAGAAGAAAAKAAGGATGAGGGAGGGAGCAGTTTGATCTCCTGGCAGCATCTTAGAGGCTGAGTGGAACAGGTGGGCCTCCTCCCTCCCTCATCCTTCTTTTCTTCTCTTTGGGGGGCGGTAAGTACAGTAGGTGCGGTCTCCTCCCTCCCTCCCTCTCCCACCCGACAGGTCACTGCAGTTTTCCAGCGAGTCGTTTCTGAAGTCAATAGCTCCACTCATCCTCTTTTGGCTCCGTGGCTGTTTTCCAACCTGCCACACAATACCCATGAAATATTTATTTGTGGACAGAGGCATCTGGAAAATGACAACCATGCCTGTTTTACTTTCCCATGCATTTATTTGATATGTTATTAGTGTTTACAATGACTGTACATGACATTGGTTTTGTGAATGAAAATACAACTCTTTCAAAGCGGTACAGGATTATCCCATTAAATCCTATTAAAGAGCTTAGGCATGTTTAAATTAAACTTGAATAGGTATTCATCTCCAATTAATGATAATTGCTCTCCCTTTTCTCACCCATTAACTCATAATTCCCCTTAGCAACAAAACATAATAAAGAATTGAAGGTGGTCCTGGGGCAGAATTGCTATCAGCTATAACGAACCACTGAACCCAAATGGCACTTGTCTTCTTCTGCTGTTTTCATGTTCTTTGAAGTCATGAAAATGAGCTGCTTTTGAAAATGAATGTGTTAAATATGATGGGGTGTGGTATAATTTATTCCTACTCATCATTTTGTCTGACTTGTCATTCATGCTCAGTGTAGAGTAAAAGTGCTACCATATAACTGTTCTGTTTCAAGTGTCTCCTAGAACCTATGACAAACCATTTACCCCAAATGGCACCTGTTTTCTTGTGCCTACATAGACAGTCTCTGTAGTCATGAAAACAGATAGATTGTTAATTAAAAATACAATTAAGATGCTGCATTAAAGGTAGGCTACAATATAAATCATATGACATCAATACTCTATTCATTAGATTGCCGTGAAAGGGCTTGATTAACAGAAACGTGAGGGGCATGGCATAGGTGACTTAACACCTTGCCCGTAAATAAAACTAAACTTGATTAGAATGGGGATTTATAGGCCTACCTGCATTAAGTCAGTTAGATGCTCAGCAGCTTGGCCCCGGTCCAGTTGCCTAGGAGATCCCACAGGGAGTCGTGTACCCACTGCAAAATTATAATCGATAGTCCTGGAAATGCTGTCTAGCCCAGCACAACTCAGACTTAAATCTAGCCGATAGCTGGCCGTATCAGAGAAAACACTTGCCCTCTCTACACCTCCTCCACGGTTATCTAAATTGGGCAAACATTGCACCTCTTCTACCAGGCAGCAATGTTTGCCCTTTTTTCTATGGACAGCAGAAGAGCACAGAGGAAGAGTTTGGGGACTCTTCTCTCAGTGTGATTAAAGGCAACACTTCCACGGCTGCCGTGAACCCTCTGACCTAATGAGAGTGTTCACGGCAGCCGTGGAACATCAGTACAGTAGCTGTCATGAATAATCAGATCAAAAATGACTCCCTCCTGGTGGAACATCAGTACAGTAGCTATCATGAATAATCAGATCCAAAATGGCTCCCTCCTGGTGGAACATCAGTACACTAACTACCATGAATAATCGGATCCAAAATGGCTCCTGTGGCGCAAAGCAGTGAACCAGTTACACCTGTGCGTCAATCTAATTAACATATATACATCAAAATCCGTCAGTTTAAGAGAGAGATATAGAGATATCTGTTTTTTTGCATGGGCTGCGTCTTAATCCACCACATCCGCCTAAGTCAGCCTTCCACATCTGCGTTGGAAAGTGACAGAGCTACAGTCCTCTTTGTCAGACCAGGAGACATCCAGAAAACCGGTCTTCTTACAAAAATGTCTGTAGCAAACGGTTTGGCCTACTAACTATGTTCTCCGTTTTGCTCTATGACCCCCACAAGCCCCACGGGACTTGTCTGAAGTCGGGACCACCGATGTGCCAACTTCTGTCTGTAGCGTCCAAACCGTTTGGGCTACAACTGAATATCACCCCACTATGGAAAAGGGAGACTCTCGTTTTGCTCCCCCACAAGTGTAACGGGACTCATCTGAAAGTAACCCGCTACCACACCAAATGAATGGAAGTATGGTGGTAGTTTTGTGCCAGCAAAAAAAGAGCTTAAATATGTGTCCAAAAACAAAACTAAAATCCTGAGCTTTGTTATATCTCCTAGACATAGGACAAACACTTCAAAACATTATAACTTATGATTYATTTTTTGATTGTCTGTTTCGCCAATTAGGAATGTGTAAAATCAATGCGTTTCTATGGGCTATAGTAGTAAAGGCTAAATAATATATATATATATATATATATATATATATATATATATATATTTTTTTTTTGTATATACAGTTGAAGTCAGAAGTTTACATACACCTTAGCCAAATACATCTACATCTCAGTTTCACAATTCCTGACATTTAATCCTGGTAAAAAATTCCCTGTCAGAATAATAGTATAGAGGATTATTTATTTCATCTTTTATTTCCTTCATCACATTCCCAGTGGGTCAGAAGTTTACATACACTCAATTAGTATTTGGTAGCATTGCCTTTAAATTGTTTAACTTGGGTCAAATGTTTCAGGTAGCCTTCCACAAGCTTCCCACGATAAGTTGGGTGAATTTTGGCCCATTACTCCTGACAGAGCTGGTGTAACTGAGTCATGTTGGTAGGCCTCCTTGCTCGCACACGCTTTTTCAGTTCTGCTCACAAATTTTCTATAAGACTGAGGTCAGGGCTTTGTGATGGCCACTCCAATACCTTGACTTTGTTGTCCTTAAGCCATTTTGCCACAACTTTGGAAGTATGCTTGGGGTCATTGTCTATTTGGAAGACCCATTTGCGATCAAGTTTTACCTTCCTGACTGATGTCTTGAGATGTTACTTCAATATATCCACATAATGTTCCATCCTCATGATGCCATCTATTTTGTGAAGTGCACCGGTCCCTCCTGCAGCAAAGCACCCCRAAAACATGATGCTGCCACCCTCTTGCTTCACGGTTGGGATGGTGTTCTTCGCAAGCCTCCCCCTTTTTCCTCCAAACATAACAATGGTCATTATGGCCAAACAGTTCTATTTTTGTTTCATCAGACCAGAGGACATTTCTCCAAAAAGTACGATCTTTGTCCCCATGTGCAGTTGCAAACCATAATCTGTCTTTTTTATGGCGGTTTTGGAGCATTGGCTTCTTCCTTGCTGAGGGGCTTTTTAGGTTGTCGATATATGTCGATATAGGACTCATTTTACTGTGGATATAGATACTTTTGTACCAGTTTCCTCCAGCATCTTCACAAGGTCTTTTGCTGTTGTTCTGGGATTGATTTGCACTTTTCACACCAAAGCACGTTCATCTCTAGGAGACAGAACGGTTCTCCTTCCTGAGCGGTATGACGGCTGTGTGGTCCCATGGTGTTTATACTTGCGTGCTACTGTTTGTACAGATGAACGTGGTACCTTCAGGCATTTGGAAAATGCTCCCAAGGATGAACCAGATGTTTTCAGAGGTCTTGGCTTATTTCTTTTGATTTTCCCATGATGTCAAGCAAAGAGGCACTGAGTTTGAAGGTAGGACTTGAAATACATCCACAGGTACACCTCCTATTGACACAAATGGCGTCAATTAGCCTATCAGAAGCTTCTAAAGCCATTACATCATTTTCTGTAATTTTCCAAGCTGTTTATAGGCTCAGTCAACTTAGTGTATGTAAACTTCTGACCCCCTGGAATTGTGATACAGTGAATATAAGTGAAATAATCTCTGTAAACAATTGTTGGAAAAATTACTTGTGTCATGCACAAAGTAGATGTCCTAACTGACTTGCCAAAACTATAGTTTGTTAACAAGAAATGTGTGGAGTGGTTGAAAAATGACTTTTAATGACTCCAACCTAAGTGTATGTAAACTTCTGACTTCAACTGTACCTACAGGGGTATATAATTCATCACGGTGAGAGATTGTACTCCACTGAGCCCTTCTGGCCCTTCCTTTCTCTTCTCTGCTCCTTTCTGTCCACTAGTTTCCAAGCTTGATTCTTGTACTTCTGTTCTAAATTTCACAATCAGTGATTGTGGAAGAACCTGGCCGGTGTGTAACCTCTGGAGCCTCGGAGATGTCTAGCCTACTTCAGTACACAAACATGGCATGGGATCCTCCGTCATCTACATTGAGATGTTTTTTCTGTCTCCTCCGTGTGTACAGTACATAAGAGCACACATTTGACAGTATACACAGCTTTGGACTGGAGAATGGTTGACTGAAGAACATCAAGCTGTCATGGAAGGGCCTCTCTCCTATCACCAAATCATCTCCCAAGGCGACTTAAAATCTCTATCTCCATCCATCCCCCTCTTTTTTAGTCAGAGCGACATCAGCCCACATATTGTATTAAACTTCCTCCAGATAGAGTTCTCTCGTCTCTTATCACTCTACTGGCTCATACAGTGGGGGAGTGGGGGTGAATAACCAGCAGGCWCTTTCCAGGCCAGCACCAGTATCTGTCCACTGTATCAGTCTTCCATTAAACTAGTCTTAAATGGAGTCTGCAAGTCCTAGAATCTTATAAATCCACTTGACTTGGGCTTTACAATGTCACAAGTGATAAAACGCACACGCGCACACACACACAAAATCAACTGTGATAAGCTTTTATAAAAAGTATTGCTTGTAGATGCTGGCATATGCCTGCTAATTAAGGCTACAAACAGGTGGGTGAGACAGGCTTTGTAGCTTTGCCTTACTTGATAAATACAGCCAGACCATGACTTTATACTTGATAGTCAAGACAAGCTCTGAGTTTACCTTTCCACCTCCTCTCGAGATGGGAAAGTGCTCAAGTACTTACATAAAGTCACACATCAACACACAGGCAGGCACGCACACATGCACACACACACAAAACCAACTGTGGTAAGCTTTTATAAAAAATGATTGCTTGTAGATGCATTACACATTTTWAAATATTGATTAAAAGACACGTTTCAAGTTGTTTGATGTCCCTCAAGGGAAGATTGGTTCTGCACTGTGTGGCATTTAGAAATGTCAGGACACATTTTATAAATCATATTTTATCGCAAATTGTCTGCAGAGCAGCACAAACAATTTATAGTACAGTGCTTGCAAAACTGTAGCCTTTAAGGCAAGATTATGAAATGCTATCAATGACATGACTGGCTGGTGTGAAACATAATGAAAAGGTAGAGAGATTCACACATGCAGACCACAGGAGGTTGGAGKCMCCTGAATTGGGGAGAACGGGCTTGTGGTAATGACTGGAGCAGTATAAGTGGAATGGTATCAAATACATCAAACAGATGGTTTCCAGGTGTTTGATGGCATTCCATTTGCTCCGTTCCGTCCATTATTTTGAGCGGTTCTCCCCTCAGCAGCCTCCACTGATGCAGATGTATGCACACACACACACTGTGTTAGGCTTTTTCCTATTTGCAGTTCCCAGTGGACTTCCCCATAGAGTTGTCAAGGTTAATGTGCTATGCTGTTGATAGTAGCTGTCTGTATGTCTCTGCATGAGGATGACCTGTAAGAGGCCAACTCCCAATGAGGCCTCTCTCCCTTGTCCCAGATAACAGCAGGGGAAGGTGGGCTTATGATACTAAGGTAATGACAGACCTGTCTCTCCTCTCTCTCTCTAAATATCGACCGTCAGCTACAAAAAATAGCATGGTCTCTCCACCCCTGGTCATGTTTATGTTTGGTACTCCGGCAGGGAATCCCTCCGAACCTAAATACCACAACATCCCATTTATTCTGCCTTTTAAATCTACTAGTCTATGGCATTACGCCTGCTCAGCTAGACAGGGACACTCACGCAAGGAACACAGAGGCATGGTGGTAAACAGAGACAATGTTCTTATGTGCTGCTATAACCCAGCTCAGTCAAAGGGGCGGCTGCGGTCATCTGCCTCCCTCCCTCCCGCCACTGGGTGAGGACATGGGGCACGCAGGCAGCCGCCCCCTGCCTCCACCCGTCCCATGCAGCAGTGTAGCCTGGCAATAGCAGAGTCCCCCCTCATCTAAATTAGTAATGATTAACATGTGCGGTGCCACGCATTGGGCTCTCTTAATTAAATAACACTGCCTAATTAGGGGCTTCTTTCTGCAGGTAATGGTGCTGTAAAATGTCAGAATGGGATTAGGCGGCGTGACGGAGCACCGGTGAAGGGCGTCAAACTCCCTGGGCGGTCACACTCCTCTGCTTTCACACAAACAAAAGCCCCCTAATCTGACACTTACATTAAAATGCAAATGGCCCAGATGTGAAAGCCGCCCGGTAACAAGTGTGGCTCTGGATAACACTGTGTGCTGTGGGAGCCACAATGGAGGTATGCTTTCCTGGTGTTACATATGAATGAAGGCAACTGGTTGATAGCTGATGACCCTGGGTTATGTTTAAACATTGGCTCTCATGGTTACATGTTTGATCAATGTCCTTTGTCTGGACAGCTCTAAATTCTGATGGTCACATCTAACATGGAGGTAATGACATGTCGCTCTCATCATTTATCATATTTGAATGAATTGAATAAGTAAGTATTAGGTCATTCCTAGAGAAAATATAAATTCCTGTCATTGAATCAAGCTCAGTGGAGTCTGAATGGTCAAAGAAAATTAAAGCATATCAATGAGCACTGGGTCAGGGACAGCATACGGTGACAGGTCAGAGAGCACGGAGACAGACACACCTCCCCCTCAGACACACACAGTCAGACACACACAAGACACAGCCAGACCTCTACAAATGGGTGTGAGATGGAAACAATATGTGGTGTG